>NC_133775.1:71867186-71879938 GCF_003597395.2 Chelonoidis abingdonii | reverse complement strand
GACTCACCGTTCACACAGGTGTGGGTCCCTGCCACTCTCTGGGGTTGGGCAGACATGTGTGGGTCCCAGCTGATCCTGCCCCCTCAGTGAATTCAGGTGTGTAACAGGGTTACTGCCCTGGAAACTGCACGGCGCCAGTGGACTGGGCTGCTGGAGGCCAGGGCAAGGGGCTGACTGGAGGTAGGGTCTGGTGCAGCAGGGCAAGGGGTGTGGGTTTGGTTGGAGATGGGGTATGGGGTGGGCTGGTTCAGGAGTGGCGCACAGGAAGGGTGCCAGCAGGGATTTGTAGGCTGGAGACGAGGGTTGCGGGATCTGGCTGGGCTCAGGCAGTGAGGTGCAGTAGGGGTTGACTGGAGACAGGGCGAGGGTGCGGGGTGGGCAGGTGGCAGGGCTGGTCGGCAGCAGCTGTTGTTGGGGGCTGCTGGCTTTTGGGCAGGGCTGCAGGGATGTGGGCAGGAGTTGGCTAGAACACGGAAAGGGGGTTTGGCAGGGACTGGGCTGTGGGCAGGGTGTGCCAGAGCTGGTGCGTGCCGGGGACGGGGGGCGGACTGGTGTGGGCAGGTCAGGGGTTGCGGTCATTAATAGCCAATCAACAGCATATATGATGCAATGTATATAATATATAATTTTATTATTCATATAGTTATGGAAAGTAAATAATACATGAAAGAAATGAAAGGCTTTTTTCCACCTTTTTTTTTTAAGTCATCCCTGCCAGGGCCCCACCGAAAATGTTCGAATTGGGCCCCGCACTTCCTAAAGCCGGCCCTGGCCTTGAGCCGGGACACGGGACACCTCCCCGTTCCCCATTGCAGTGCAATGAGCCCTGGGCCAATTGCAAGGATGCAGCCTCCCAGGAGAGCACCAGCAGAGGGGCCTGCCCAACCAAAGGGCTGCAACTGCCAGTGGTCTAAGCACTCCTTGGGCAGCTGCTTCAGGCAGCTGTTATGGGTAGCTCAGCGCTGGTGCCATGTGCTGGCAGAGTAGATGGGCACACAGAGACCAGGGTGGGAGAGTGTCTTGGGAAATGCAGTACCCAGTAGCTGTATGGATAGCCTGGACCCTGTCCACCACTGAACTGCAAGGCTGGGCCACCTGAGCCTACAAGTGGCCAGGAGAGCACCCTGGGACGAGCAGCTTTGCCCCCACTTCCACCTCCCTAAATATCCCTGTGAATGAGTTCCCTCCTCCCGCTTCCGCCCCCCCCCCCAATCTCTCAGTGATCTAGTTCCCTGGCCCCACTCCCACCCCCCGAATCTCCCAGCAAGCAAGTTCCCTTCCCCTGCTCCCACCCCCTCAATCTCCCAGTGATCGAGTTCCTTGCCCCTGCTCTAGGGTGACCGGACAGCAAGTGTGAAAAATCGAGACAGCACGTGGGGGTAATAGGAGCCTATATAAGAAAAAGGCCCAAAAATCAGGACTGTCCCCATAAAATCAGGACATCTGGTCACCCTACCCTGCTCCCACCCACCCCGAATCATCTATTGAGCAAATTCCCTGCCTTGCCCCCCGAATCTCCCAGTGACCAAGTTCCCTGCTCCCATTCCCGCCCCCCGAATCTCCCAGCATATGAGTTCCCTTGCCCCTCTCAGGCTCCCCCAATATCCCAGTGATCGAGTTCGCTGCTCCCTCTCCACCCCCTAGAATCTTCCAGTGATCTAGTTCCCTGGCCCTGCTCCCACCCCGCCAATCTCTCATCGAACGAGTTCCCTGCCCTCATTCCCACTCCCCCAAATCTCCAGTGAGTGAGTTCCCTGCCCACATCCGCTCCCCCGAATCTCCTATTGAGCAAATTCCCTGCCCTCGCACCCCAAATCTCCCAGTGATGAAGTTACCTGCCTCCACTCCCACCCCCCTAATCTCCCAGCAAGTGAATTTCCTGCCCCGACTCCCACCCCCTAATCTCCCAGAAAGTGAATTGCCTGCCCCTGCTTTCAACCCCCCAATCTCCCAGTGAGTTCCCTGCCCCCATTCTTGCTCCCCCAATCTCCAAGCAAATAGGTTCCCTTCCCCCGCTCCTGCCCCCCAATCTCCCAGCAAGCAAGTTCCCTGGCCTGACTCCCACCCCTCCCTAAATCTCTCAGCAAGTTCCCATCCCCCACTCCTCCCCTCATTCTCCCAGTGAGCGAGTTCCTTGCCCTGTTCTCACCTGCCCAGTCTCTCAGTCAGCGAATTCCCTGCCCCTGTTCCTGCCCCCAGAATCTCACAGAGATTGAGTTATCTTGCCCCTCTCAGCCCCACCCATATCACAGTGATCAAGTTTCCTGCCCCAACCCTACCCCCCTGGATCTCCTCTCGAGCAAATGCCCTACCCTCGCCCCCTGAATCTCCCAGTGATCAAGTTCCCTGCCTCTGCTCCCACACCCCCAAATCTCCGAGTGAGTTCCCTGCCCCACACCTGCCACCCTGACTCTCTGAGCAAGTGACTTCCCTGCCCTCGCTCCTGCCCCACCAATATCCCATCAAGTGCATTCCCGGCCCCTACTCCTACCCCACAATTTCCCAGTAAGCAAATTTCCTGCCCCTGCTCCCACCCCCCAATCTCCCCTTGAGAGAGTTCCTTGCCCCTGCTCCCACCCCATAAATCTCTTAGTGAGTGAGATCAATGGCCCTGCTCCCGTTCCCCTGAATCTGCCAGTGTGGGAGTTACCTGCCCCAGCTCCTGCCCCCCTGTGGTGAACTGGGAATGTTCTTAATGTTTTCTCTGAATATTGTGTTGGTGCCTCAGTGTCCCCTATGCAGTTCTTAAGTATCCAGCTGGTGCAATAAGGGTGAGTGATTGCTACAGAGCAAAGGGCCAGTGCACCTAAATGCCTGGCACTCTGTCTCCTAGCAACTGATGGCCTGGGCCCCTTCTCTGCAAAGGTGCCAACTGAAAGTGTTGGAGAAAAAGAGATCAGGTGACCTCCTGGCCCGGGAAAGGAACTGAGCAGAAGAGGAGGGGCTGGAGGGGGTTTTCAGTCTGGAGCTGGCTGGGGACAAGGAGTGAGGGCAGACATGGGGGTCTGGCTCACTTCCCCCCAGAATGGACCTGGCTGAGGGGTCCGGTTTGCTGTACCTACAAGCTCTGTTTTGGACTGTGTTCCTGTCATCTAAATAAACCTCTGTTTTACTGGCTGCTGAGAGTCACTTCTGACTGCGAAGTGGGAGTGCAGGACCCTCTGGCTTCCCCAGGACCCTGCCTGGGCGGACTCGCTGTGGGAAGCACATGGAGGGGCAGAGGATGCTGGATGCTCCAAGAAGAGTCCCAGGAGGTGAAGCCGCGTGAGCTTCTTGCCCTGAAAAAGTCTACGCGAAGGGAGAGGAGGCTCCCCAAAGTCTTGACTGGTTTTGTGGGGAGCAGTTCCAGAGTATCACCCGGGGACTCCGTGCACCCCCTGAATCTCAAAGTGGGAGAGTTCCCTGCCCTCACACCCTGAATCTTCCAATGATCAAGTTCCCTGCCCCCGCTCCTGCCACCTCAAATTCCTATCGAGATAATTCCCTGCCGTCGCCCCCGAATATCCCAGGGATCAAGTTCCCTGGCCCTGCTCCCACCCACCCCGAACCTCCTAGTGAGTGAGTTTATTGTCCCCACTCCTGCCCCCCGATCTCCCTGCCAGCAAGTTCCCTGCCCCACTCCTGGCCCTGAATCTTCCTGTGCGTGAGTCCTGTGCCTCCACTCTTGCTCCCCGAGTCTCCAGAGAGTGAGTTCCCTTTTGCCGTTCCCGCCCCCACAATCTCCCAGCGAGCAAGTTCATTGTCCCCGCTCCCCTTCCCCCAATCTCCCAGCAAGTGGATGTTAGAATGGGTTCCTGTCTGCATCCTGTATCACTTGCCATACCGGTATTGCCCTGGCCTCTTCTTTTGTCATTCAGTATTGGACCCATTCTACAACAATATGCATTACCTCACCTTTTGGGGGCAAAGCCAGACTTTTTGGCACCTGCTCCCTTTGGTGTAAACATTGCTTGTGCTCATCAGAGCGAACACACACAGGTTTTGGGTCTGTCCACTATGACACTCTGTGATGTCATAGTGAGTACTTTAGGGGTTACCCTGCCATGTGCAGGCAGAGAGAGGAGAAAACGTGTCCCGTGTATCCCGTGTTACTGTATGCCGTGTATGCCGTAACCGAGCCTGATCACCTCGAAGCCTCTCTCTCAGCTCACGTGTTTCAAATAGAGCTTCTACGTTTGCCGGTCGTGATGTGTTGGTTTGTATTTGTAAGTATCAGTTATTACTAAATGCTGCATTTTGTTTATAAATATTGTTAGTAGATATTTTAGGCATTGTGTGTTTTAGGTCTTGTTAGCTCTATTAGATAATCATAAGCTGCTCCCTTACCCCTTGTAACTATCCCCAATAAAACTTTAAATTGATTAATTTTAGTTGTGTGTGTGTGTCTGCAGTTTGCCTCCTGACCCATACTCTCCTTGCATCTCTTACCTGTATAGTCTGTTGCCACGTGCAGCCTGGTAAATAACAGGCCTGCATTTTCTTTTGCCCCTGCGAATACGTGGCAATCTACAGTGGATTCCCTGACCTTACCCCCAAAATCTCCCAGTGATCAAGTCCCCTGCCCCCTCTCCCACCCCCCAAATCTCCCAGTGAGCGAGATCCCTGCTCCCACTCCTGATCCCCAATCTCCCAGCGAGTGAGTTCATTGCCTCCGCTCCCCTTCCCCCAATCTCCCAGCGAGTGAATTCCGTGCCTCCTCTCCCACTCCTACAATGTCCCAGAAAGAAAATTCCCTGCCCCCACTTCCATCCCCCCAAAATCTCCCATTGAGCAAATTTCCTGCCCTTGCACCCCAAATCTCCCAGTGATCAAGTTCCCTGGCCCGCTACCACCCCGCAATCTCTCAGTGAGGGAGTCCTGTGCCCCGCTCCCACCCCCTGAATCTGCCAGTGAGCGAGTTCTGTGTCCCTACTCCCACCCACCGAATCTGCCAGGGCTTGAGTTCTGTGCCTCCGCTCCACCACCTAATCTCCCAGCGAGAGCGTTCCCTGCTCCCTCTCCTGCCCTGCATCTCTCAGCAAGTGCGTTCCTTGCCCCTGCTCCCTCCCACTTGAATCTCCCAGTTAGCGATTTCTCTGCCATGGCTCCCACACCCCCGAATCTCCCAGCAAGCGAGTTCCCTACCCTCATTCCTGCGCCCCCCGAATTTCCCAGCAAGTTCCCTGTCCCCCTACCCCCGAATCTCCCAATGATCAAGTTCCTTGCTCCCATTCCTGCCCCCCCATCTCCCAGCAAGCAACTTCCCTGCCCCTACTCCCACCCTTCAATCTTCCAATGAGCCAATTTTCGGTCCCTGCTTCCACCCCCTAATATCCCAGTGAGCTAATTCTCTGCCCTGGCTCCCAACCCACAATCTCCCAGCGAGCGAATTCCCTGTCCCTGCTCGCCCGACCCCCCTGTCTCTCAGCGAATGAGTTCCCTGCCCCCACTTGGCTCTCCCAATCGTCTACTGAGTGAATTTCTGCAGAAATTCACTCAGTAGACGATTGAGTCCCCGCAATCTTCCAGCGAGAGAATACCCTGCCCCCACTCCCACCACCCCCAATCTTTCAGTGAGCAAGATCAATGGCCCCACTCCCATTCCCCCAAATCTCACAGTGAGCGAGTTCCCTGCTCTCAGACCCTGAATCTCCCAGTGATCAAGTTCCCTGCCCTCACTCCCACCCCCTGAATCTCCCAGTGAGCATATTTTCTGCCCCAGCTCCCTCCCTCCTGAATCTCCCAGTGAACGAGTTCCCTGCCCCCACTTCTACCCCCACAATCTCTCAGTGAGCGAGATCAATGGCCCTGCTCTCGTTTCCCTGAACATCCCAGCGAGGGAGTTCCCTGCCCCCACTCCCACCCCCCAATCTCCCAGCAAAGTAGTTCCCTGCCCCCGCTCCCTCCCCCACTGAATCTCCCAGTGATCAACTTCCCTGCCCCGCTCCCACCCCCTGAATCGCCCAGTAAGCAAGTTTCTGGCTGGATGTTCATGGAAAGGGGATTCTGGTGCCTCCTGGAAGGTCTCTATGGAAAGCTGCTGAACTCACCAGCAAGGCCTCACACTCAAAGCCAGATCCTGGTCCATGCCCCCCCGCCCCCTGGCCAGGCATGGAGCACATCCCATGTGGGCTAAGCAAGTCATCATCACAGCTCCCAGGCAGATGGCCATGAGCAGCAGGAGCAGCCTGTGAGGAAGCCGTGCAGCAGAAACTGTTCCAAGATCATCCTCAGCTGTTCCTGCAGCAACCCAGCTGGGAACAGGCCCCTCCCTGGACAAGGGCTGCTACACACCACCTGCCTCTGCACTTGGGTGCACATTGCCAAGTCCTGCTTCCCTACCTTGCCACACCCCCTGCTCCCCTGAGCACCCTCCCAGCTGGGGCAGTGGCGTCTGGGTCTGGCATGTCGAGGGGCATCTGGAGCCATGTTACCAACAGACAAGCTGCTTTTATGTAGCTAGATTCACTGCACAGTGTGATGGCTTGGAAATGTCTGGGGGTTTCCCAGAGAAGCCCCTGCCAGCTCCGCTGGTACCATTCAGAGGGCTGGGTTTTCAGACTAAGGAGCCAACCGCAGCAGCACTGCACACCCACAGCAAGCTCAGCATGCCCTGGGGGCAGAGCAGCCTTAGCCAGCAGGCACAGAGATCTGCTGCCATTCACCTTGTCACCAGCACCCCATGCTTCCTGCAGGGCCTGCCAGGCCTCCAGCTCCCCCAGGAAGTGTCATGGAACCCCTCAGGGCTGGCTGGGGACATGCCTGGCTCTGGTGCCTTCAGGGAGCAGGCGGCTTTTGCCAACTGGGCTGGAGCTGAGCCAGGACTGCCCTGAGTAGCTGTGACCAGCACACTTTGGGGTCCTGAGAGACGGGGGGCAGCTTTAAAGGGCAGGGTAATGACTGCGAGGCAAATGAGGAGCTGCAGACCCCAGGAAATACTAACCCTGGGATCAGCCCTGGGGCGTCAGTGGCACAGGAGAAGGCCGTGAGTCTGAGAGGTGGCCTGCTCTGCCTGAGTCTAGGAGAGAAATGCTGCCAGGGAAAGGGTAGGGGGGAGCTGGCAGGAATGAGCTGGCAGAGATGCTTCGGACACAGCAAGCAGGCTGCATGCTGGCCTGTACTGGGCACCACCACCAAGGGAATGGCCAAGTCTGGGTCAGCTATGGCTGTTTATATCAGAAGACAAGGAGGAGCCGGAGGGTGGCCAAGCATTCCCCACCACAGAGATGGAGATGGGGCAGCTCCAGGAAGTGCAGGAAGTGGTGAGGAGCAGATGGCATCTTCCAGAGTGTCATGGTGTCATAAACAGATAGCTAAGGGTTAATGTCTCTTTCACCTGTAAAGGGCTAACAAACAACACCTGACCGGAGGACCAATCAGGAAACAAGATACTTTCAAATCTCAAGGGAGGGAAGTTTTGGGGTGTGGGTCCTTTGTTCTGGGTCAGTGTGCTCTCTAGGCTCTGAGGGTGATCACACTATCTCCAGGCTCTCGGCTCTTCTAAAATCTTCTGTTTCAATTGTAAGTACAGGTAGAAAGACAATATAGGCTTTTACATTGTTTTTCGGTATTTGCAAGTGTGTAGTTGCTGGAAATGTTTAAATTGTATTTTTCTGAATAATGGTCTTGTCCGAGTCACGGGCGTGCTCTGGACTGCTCCCCACAAAGCCAGTCAGGACTTGGGGAGCCTCCTCTCCTTGGAGCAGACTTGTTCGGGCAAGAGCTTCACACGTCTTCACCTCCTGGGTCTCTCCTTGGAGCATTCAGCATCCTCTGCCCCTCCATGGCTTCCCACACGCTGGCCCACCAGGCGGGGTCCTGGGGAAGCCACAGGGTTCTGCACCCCACTTTGCAGTTCGACGTGACTCTCAGCCAGCAAAAACAGAGGTTTATTCGATGACAGGAACAGGGTCTTAAAAAACAAGCTGTAGTACAGCGAAACCAGACCCCCGGCGGGTCCTATCTGGGGGCATGAGCCGACCCCTAGGTCGGGCACTTCACTCCTTATCCCAGTAGCTCCACGACCAACCAACCCCTCCAGCCCCTCCTCTCTGCTTCAGCTCCTTTCCCGGGCCAGGAGGTCACCTGATCCCTTTGTTCTCCAAACACCTGCAGTGGCACCTTTGCAGAGAGGGCCCAGGCCATCAGTTGCTGGATACAGACGTGCCAGGCATTAGGTGCACTGGCCCTTTGCTCTGCCGATACTTAAGAACTGCCTAGGGGACACTGAGCACCAACACAGTGTTCAGACGCAACATTAGGAACAGTCCCAGGTCGTCACATCTTCCCCTCGAGACGAACTTGAGCCAGGTCACTCCAGCCAGTGACCTGGAGAAGTTCGAACCCACAACGTTCCCATGGATGCCCCAGCATCTCTCCAATTCCTTGTGGGAGTTACACCAGGCCCTCCCAGTTTGTGCCCTCTCTTTGCTTGAGTTGTTGTGGCACTTGCAGGCCGCATGTTGGGAAGGTTTTATGCGGCCTGTACCCTTTGCCACCCCAATACTCTGGGGTTAAACTGGGACAGACGGTCTGTCTCCCAGCTCTCGGCTGCGATTCGGCGCTCTCTTGGTGAAGACCCCCATCTTGCCTTGTGGCCCGTCTGGGCATGGGCCGCTCCACCTGTGTGGCCAGACACAACACCTCTGCCATCCCATGTATAACTTTCCCGCTTTACCGTCAGTCCCCCACTCCTTGGAGGCAGCAGCCCCCTCTTCACTGGACACCTGTTCCTCCCAGGTCGGCCTAAATGACAGTTATCATGTCTGCAGGGACCAGTAGTTCACCTCCCCTCTGCTGGTATAGATCTGCCCCAGGCCTAGGCAGGGGTTCGCATCAAGCGCGCGCGATGGTTTTAAGCTCTGAGCCCCCACTAAACAGATCTCCTAGCTCCCATGTGGTGGGGCCCGTGGGCTGTCAAAACAGTGGATCCCATCTAAGCAGCCTGTCCTGACCCCTCGCCAGGATTCTGGGTGCTTTCTCCAGTGACCTGAATGGGGGAACACCTGGTATGGGCGATTCGGCGTCCCACTCAGGGAAGAGATCCCCAGGGGGTCTTGCCCTTCGTCTTCTCAACTCCCGACTTTCCGGTCCAGGGGTCCCCTCACTCTCCTCCCATCCAGCACTGGAGAGCGGAGAACCCTGTGGATTCCTGGGACCACCAGCTGTCTGATTCCCTCAACCCAAATCTACTTCCCATTGAGGAGATCCATTCCCGGACAGGAATCCTTCTCCACGCAGGACTTGTCCCTGCAGCTTCCCCAAGGGGTTTGCAGGGGCTGTGCACCAGTTCCTCAGCATTCTCAAGGAGGGATCTCTCTGCAGCTCGGTCGTTGGAGGATTCAGGACTGCTGGGGCAGGTGAGTGAAGGACTTGCTCCCTCTCACTGGCTGGCTGGGGATACAGCCTCCCTGAGCCTCTGTCCCTGGTAGCTCCCTCCCTGGCCTGTATTATCTTTCCAGCAGCACGTCTGGCCAGGCAACCTCGTTGGAGCAGTGACCTGCCTGCATGGGTGTCCCCACTCAGCTGGGGTCTCAGCTCCCCGTGCTCAGCGCTGCCCTGGCGTCCCAGTGGGGCAGCGCAGCGAGCTTCTGCTTGCTTTCAGCATCCAGCCAAGCTGCGCCCCCTCTCTTGGCATGAGGGAGGCTGGGGGCATCTTCCTACCCCTCCGTTCAGGGGCTGGTTACTAGGTGAGGCAGTTCCTGAGTCCAGCAGCCCTCCCCCGACTGCAGAAGTTATTTTGCATATTCACGACCATTCCATCCCAGCCAATTGGTTCCCTGGATTTCAAATTACAAACCACGTGCGCGTTATCCAGGGCAGGGCCATGGATACCATGTCACCAAGGGGAGACAGTCACCCCCCCAGGGCCCATCCCGATATATCCTGGGAGAACCCAATGACCAGCCAGCCCGACCCCTCCTGCGTTTGCACAGGATCCGGTGCCATAAGGCAGAGGCGCAGGGGTCTTCACCCAATTGTACCCCTTGACCATTTACACACAACTTCCCTCATCCATCATATCTCCCTGCACCACCACATGTTCTCTCTGTCCCAGTCCTCTCCCCCTCATTCTGTTTTTCCCCACTTAACCCCTTTTCTCCCCCTATTTCTCTCCACTCCACCCATCAAACCCTTCCTTCTCTTCTTTCTTTCCTTCATCTTCACATCTCTTTCTCCTTCATTCTTTCTCCCTGCCCAATGTAATACAATTACCAATTCTATCACTGGCAGAATTCAAAGCTTTTATTCATTATCTTACATACCCAAGAGACAAACTTACCAGCACCTTCTATATAAAACATCAGACTTATAGACTCAGCTTACAATCATCCACCAATGCACATTTTATGCTCATATATCATAGAACAAATTACTATCTTCCCACAATCTTCTCTTCTTCAATATTTATAACTTCCTAAACAAATATTTCTAATCCTCCTTTGAAAGAGAATACAGAGAACAAAAGACGATCCCAAATTAACGTACATGGAAAAATAATTATGTAATTATATAAAACAAAAAATAAAAAATCAGATTCGAGAAAACTCATCATCCCACTACCCAATTAAACATTTAGTTTATATCCCTACATTGACGTATAACACCACTGAAAGATTACAGCAAAAGAAACCGAAAGCTCTGTATGTCCATCCCTAACAGCAAACAGTTAGAGAGTCACCAAGTATATCCACTACAGACATCCGTGGCTCCCACCCTGCCCAACCAAACCCTTTTGCATGAAAAGCACAGTCACCCCCTCAAAAACAACGGAAAACAATCAAAAACAGAATTGGCCAACTTAAGAATCACAAAATTCTCATCATACCAATAAAACACCACATTTTCTATCGATCATCTAGCATCAACCAAATCTACTACGTTAATCAACCTATAGTAAAAAAACATGCCTCAAGATCAAATCAATCTCATTCTTGTGAACCTACCTAAAATAAATGGAAACAGACACCCTCCGCATAGCCTCGGTTGTCCACATACAACCCACCCGCGGGAGGACATCCTCAACTACCACAAGGACTTCCAACTCACGATCGCTACACATGTCTCTTCCCATCCCCGAACCCATTAGTACCCTACACCCAACTTCCAACTTAAACCATTCCACTCTTGTAAATTCCCCCAGTCTGAACCTTGTATTGTCCAGCCTTGCAAATGCTTTGCGCGCTCTCTCTCTCTTCTTTCCATAGGCTTTATCTAATAAGCGTCAGCAGATTCTCATCCCCCCTCATACAAATTTCGCCAGATGGCGTTAAAGCAAGGAAACACTTTCCATAGAAACAAAATGATGCTGTAGCCTCTCCGGAGGGACCCCAGAATGCAAGTGTATGCGGTCCCTAGCGTGCTGGCCGACACGGTAGGGCAGGCAGAAGTGCCTGGGAATACACCATGAAAGCAAAATCTACAACAGATAAGATGCCCCATCCCCCTACCCCCAGATAGGGGTACATAATGGGCAGTAAACAGGTAAAAGGACAAAAAAAAACAGCTGGCATACAGCGCCTGAAGAAAATTACAGACAACGGCAAAGCTTGCAAACCTAGACAATATACATACCAAACAGAGAGGAGGATAACCAAGGGAAGGAGAGGGAGTAGGATGAGGGAATAGAAGCGGGATGGCGGGACCCCGCAACAAGGTATGCCAAGGTAGCAGAAATAGGACTAAATGCGCATAATCGCCCGAAGCAATAAGCACGTGCGGGCGGCAATCGACAAGGGCGGAATACCACTGCCTATGCCAGAGAAACCACCCGCCCCCCCACGACCACGAAGCGGGCAAAAAAAAAAAAAAGCTGCCCTCACCACACGAGGCGCACACACACACTGACAGCGCCCGCAACGGTCGCACGCAGGGACACGTAAAAAAAACACCCGGTCGACTACAAACAGCCACCACCCACCAGGAGCTGCAAGAGGCACCTGAAACGCAAATCAGGCGGCACACCCGAAAGAGGACATGCAGGCACGGGAGACTCGCGCCCACCTACCCCGGACCACACGCACACGTTCAAACCTGCGCGCACCAGGGCTCAGCACTAACAACCTCGGCGACAAAGTCCAAAGAGAGCCAACCCTGAGAGCAGGCACCGCGAAACCCAAAGCGGCCACAGAGGTAACGCGTCAGTGAGAAAAGAACAGGAGGAAGGCGGCGGAGGGCGACTGAGCGAACACGTGGAAGCGGGGCCCACCGAGGTCCACGACGGTCCTGACCAGGCAGTCGCAGAGCATACAGACAACCCGGGGGCGAAGCCAACAAACAGGCACAGGGAAACCTAGCGGTCAACCGCGTGCAGCCAAGCAGTGAAGACAACGGGAGTAGCAAGCAGACCGGAGAAGGAACAGGACAAAGACCCTGCCACGGGAGCGAGGGAGAAGAGAACGCCAAAGAGGGGACGCGGCTCAGGAGCAAAGAGACACAAGGCAGACCGCAGAGGGCGAAAAGGCGAAAGACCAAGGGGCCGGCGAAGCCGAGGAAGCCAACCGAAACGAGAGGAGCGAACAAGGCGGAGGGAAGGCACCCACCGGCCAAGGGACACAAAACCGACCGAACAGACAGAACACGGCGCGGCCCGGAAAAAACACGCGCCCAAAAACAGGCCCGCCCAGGCAACGCGGAGACCCCAAAGAGACGCCAGACAAACAGAAGGCGCGGCAATCCCATCCGTCTCCAATCCCTGATGGGAACCCAATCGTGAAGTCCTTGTCTGGTTGGGAGACCGCAGGACTCTCAGGATGCCTGGCTGCTGCTCCAGC
>NC_133775.1:71738411-71867086 GCF_003597395.2 Chelonoidis abingdonii | reverse complement strand
TTGTGAGACTCAAGGCATCTGAGTCTTGGGGTCCCCAGGGAAGGTTTTGAGGGGACCAGAGTGTACCAGGCACTGGAATTCCTGGTTGGTGGCAGCGCTACAGGATCTAAGCTGGTAATTAAGCTTAGAGGATTCATGCAGGTACCCAAATTTTGGACGCTAAGGTTCAGATTTGGGAATTTTACCTTCTGACACTTGGGCTCACAGGTCCCTGGGGGGAACCCCTTTCAGTGTGACAGCCCTTCTCGGGGGTCCACTCTCTCTCGTGGATTAAGCCCCTCCGCCTCCTGGAACTGCACCTCTCTGAGCTTTAGCATGCCTGTCTCTCGCCGTGGGCCCCCTCAGGGAGTCCGCTCGCTCTGGACCCCCAGGGCCTCCATTCTCAGAGGGAATAATGTAACACTGTTCTCTAGACCAGAGCGACTTTCAGCCAGCGTAAAACAGGAGGGTTTATTGAGTGTCTGAACCTAGCACAGGAAGCTCTCAGGGCTCTCAGGCCTGGCCTCCCTCAGCACTGTACATCTAAGTCTCACCTGCATCCAGATAGGTTCTGCCTGCTAGCTCTCTCCAGACTAGAGACCCTGTGCTTTCCAGCTGGGAATCTGATATCACCATCCCCAAGTCCCGCCTCTGTCCATTGTCTTCTATCCAGGCAAACAGGGTTGCCTGGGCCTCTTTTCCTCTCAGCCGTCCTCTGTTCCCCTCTTGCTGAAACTGGCTGGTCAGGTCACCGGGGTCCTCTCTTCGCAGCCCATTGTTCTCCCACTGGCCAGAACAGGCTGTGATTCCCGAGCTGGGCCTCCTGGTCACCAGGTGACCAGTCGCTGGGGTAGCCATTCTCCAACATTGGCTGGGGGTCGCCAGTCCTCTGTAACAACAAACTCCCAGTAACACCCAGAGAAACTGCGTCCCAGGCAAACCACTGAAAAAACTAAGAAAACTCACCACTTTCTCACGGAGGGTTCTATGGGGCAAGTGTGACAGCTGTCCGACTGGCCATGCCCCGGGGCTGTATCCCCGTGGATGCCGGCGCCACGCGAAGCCAGCAGACAGTTAGCCTGCCAGGTGTGGGAATGACAGCTGGGGTGTCCCCACGGTGGAGGCTCAGTGACTGGGTATCCTAATTGGGAGTCTGGCCTCATTCCCTGTGAAAGCCAAGAAAGCTGAAGACAAAAACATTGCAACCATGGGCAGTTCTGGGGCAAAGGCTTGGGCTGGATTTGAGCAGTGCTGGGAAGGAGAGACCCTGGGAAACCTGCTTCTAGCTCCAGTTCTGGTTACTGGGGCACTACTGGTATCTACTCAGCATGTAATACTGCTCTGACAGCCCGGCCTGCTTCAAGCACTGGGGAGCAGGCCCAGCTTTGGTCACTGCACCAGGAGGAGGAGATGGCTGAGGCTGAAGGGTTGGTAGAGGGGTGGGTGGGCTCTCACTCAGGATATGCTGCAGGTGTGATTTCCAGCGCAGGCAGACAGACCCGTTGTAGCTCACCTAAGATCACTGCAACCCCAGTAAGGGCTCTGGCCAGCAAACAGCCGTCAAACCCCAGCTGGCGATTCTGTTGTGGGCACAAGGTCATAACAGCTCTGGTTCAGAGCCAGCACCCTTATAAAGAGGGCATGGCCTTCTCCAGGAAGGATTGGGCCCCCCTGGGCAGATGATCCTGGGCATTTGCTGGCCCAGAACTCAGGCCCTGAGGCGGTTTAAACTCAGGCTGCTTGTCCAAGAGTGCTGCCAGCCAGCAGTGGTGACTCAGGAAGTGTTACACCTGAGTGAATTTTGCTAATTGCCCCCCTACCCCCACTGCTTTCAGTCCCCTGCGGGCTGTGATCCCGTTCCCATGGCATTCCATACATGACATCCAGTGAGAGCTCCCCAGACCAGCCCAGGGATTGCCACGTCTGTCCCAGCATGCAGAACTGGTCCTCCAGACAGGGCAAGGATCGATGCCCCAGCATGACTGGGGCTGCCTACCTTGGGCTGGAACTGGCCTGGGCATCGCTCACACATAGGTTGCAACCCAAGGGAGGGGCAGGGGATATCTCAGGGAAAAGCCCCATGGAGCTGCCAGAGGGTGTGAGGGACAGAAGGGAACCTCCACCCACTCCCTGACCAGCTGCCCCTGGGGGATCCTCCCTGCACTGTGGGGGAGGGGAGGACTCCATTGCCCCAGTCCAGCCCTTCTGGCCCTGGTGTACCCCCTCGTCAGTCACAGGTCCCGACCCCAGGGGGTCAGCAGAGAGGGGAAGAGGGGCTCTCCCTTCACCTAATGCCCTATGCAGACCTGCTGGGACTTCCTTGCCGGTGCTTGTGGAGCCCGCGGGACAATATGACTCTGCACATTGGAACACGCTGGGCACTGAGGGCTTTGAAGGATATGGCCATAAATCCCAAACAGGGCAAGTGCCTGTGGGGAGATGTAAGATCTGCCTCCAAACAGCCGGAAAGCAATAGTATGGCCATGCCTGGTGGTGGGGAAGGGCCGGCTGTGTTTGTTTGCTCAGGCGTGTGTGAAGGTGTGTGCATGGCTGCCTGTGTGTGAAGGGGGAGTATGCAAACACATGTGCACAAGCATTAGTGGTATGTGCATTGTGAGTTTTTGTATTGTGTGTGCATTCACTGTGTGTGCTGAGTGTCCGTGTGTGTGTGTGTGAGATCCTCCATGGGGAAGCGCATAGAGGCTGTCGCAATACCTAGCCCAGAGCAGTCCTGCAGATTCCAGCATGGTGGGGCTGGCCCCATTCTCCAAAAGGCCTGGCTGTGCAAAGGATAAAGTTGGGGGGGAGGGGGCAGACAGTGAGTGAGGAGGGCAGAGGAGTGAGTGAAGCTCAGTAGCAGAGTGTGGAGGCAGTGGGTGGGGGGCAGCAGGGCTGTGTGTGGCAAAGGGCTGGCAGGCACTTTGCTCCCATTGGTGTGCTCAGTGAGCGGGGGGCCACGGCTCCCATCCACGTTCATTATCGTCAGGGTAGCTGGACAGTGGGCTCATTAAAGCTGTTCCGGAGGGAACAGTCAGCAAGCACCCAGCACGTTTCCTGACATCTTCCAAAGGCAGCACAGAGGAGCAGGGCCAGCGGTCCAGCTTTCTGCTGGCGCTGCCTTTTCCAGCTGATTAAAATCAATTCTAAGTGGATTCCCCGATGGCCCTCGGCAGCCCATCAGTCAGCCTGATGGCCTGTCACTCAGCAGCAACTTTTCTCTGGCTGGTGAGGGAGCTGTGGACGGAGTCATGAGTCATCCAGCCAGGCCGTGTGGGGAGCAGCTCCCTAGAACAGGCGGCAGGAAGGACCAGCGCACTGAGGGTGGAGGGCAGCACGCTGGTGGCTCTTTCCCAGCCGTGCCAGGCGCATGGTGCTCTGAAGTGATGCCATATGCTCTGCTCTGTGGTATCTTGCCCACTCTCTTGCTCCCCTGGCTTTGTATGGCTCTGGGTGCCAGGGAATGGCCCACAGTTCTGAGCACTCCAAGCAAGGGCTGCTCCTCTGGCCTGTGGAGCTGCACTGCGAGGGCTGAGCATGCCAGCCTGCAGCCATCCCTGGGACTAGACAGGCCCGGGCAGGATGGACATTGCACACCCTGCCCAGACAGTCTGCAGGGCCCAACGCACAGCAGCACTCCTGGCCATCCAGGCACAATGGTCCAGATCCTTAATGGCAGTTACGTGCCTAATTCCCATTGGTTTCTATGGGTGTTAGGTGCCAGGGCACTTGGTGTGAGCCGCTGACCCGGGAAAAGGTAGCCCTGGAAACCCACTGGAGAGAAATGGTCCTGGGGTCACAAGCAGCACCGCAGATGGCTCAGAAGTGAAGATTTGTTTCTGCTGAGCACTGCCTCGCCTGGCCTGGCCTACCTCATGGATCCACAAAGGGGCCTACTCCCTCTCAGCCACCCCAGCCCTTCCCCATGCAGCAGCTGCTCTCAGCTCCTCCGGAGAGAAGTCAGGAGCCAGAGCTGTGCGCTCAGTGAACTCCAGCAGGACTTGGCAACATTTGCTGGTGGTATTGCATGGCGCAAATGGGCTGTGCTTATTATAGAGGGCTCTGCAGGGAAACAAGTGGACATCAACATCATGCCATTGCCATGTGGCAGCCTGACGATGACCTCCCCTCCCCATCCCTTTCCTGGGCCTTGCATTGCTAGAGAAGGCTCTTGGAAGAGGTGTTCACGCAGGAAACCAGATGAATTAATGGGCCATGCTGGCTGGAGAGGGCTGGTCAGGCTCCTCTCTCCCACAGTACAGGCTCCCATTGAGCCAGGGAGTGCCTGTCTTGGCACCATGTCAGGGTCATGTGGGACTTTAGCTGTGAGGGAGGCTGTAGCACCCTCCCTCCCTTGGCATTTCTATTCCTGTGGAAGAGAACTTGTCCTCTGCTATTGGGGTTTATCGCACCTGCAGCAAATGTGAGTGCGGCCAGCTCCCCACCTCGCCCGGCTCTACACAGCAAGCAGCTTTGGAGTGGAGGGGACAGGAGGTCTCCACTGAGCCAGCCTGTCTACACCCCCTCCCAGCCTCCTCTGCGGGAGCTGGTTCACATTCTGCCACCCGCTGGCACCAGCACCCAGGCGCTTTGCACCCTGCAGAGAGGGGACCTGCTCCCAGCCCCTGCAAAATGTGCCCAGACTTACCTGACCCTGTTGCCTGGGAGATCTCTGCTGGCCAGACAGTTAGCCATGTGTGCCCATGCCCCCTTCCAGCACTCTGAGTGACCTGCAGGGCTCTCCCACCCAGACTCCACAGTCCTGCCTAGGCCTGCCCCTGCCCCTGCTTACACATTCACTGCTCCCCTGCCTGAGGGTGAAGCCAGTGCAGTGTCACCAACCCCAAATATTACAAAAATCACAAATCAGGCCCCTGAAAGGAAGTTTGGCTTAAAAACAGCACACCCGACTCTCCTCTGTGCCACTGGGGTTTGGAGCCCAAGGTCACACACAGGTTGATCTCCAGCTTTTCTCACAACTGTGTGGGCTAGACACCTTTCTTTTTAATGCAACCCAAGGTTCTCCCAGATTCACATGACTCCAGCAGCTGGGGCTTTAACACCATCCCTTATCACAGTACACCTGATAATATCACAAGATTTGGCACCACCCCCAGCGTGGTCGATTCCTAATTCACCTGCCCCAGATCATAACCATTATTAATGATTATTCTGGTAGTCCCTACCATGGCTGGGCACAGCCCACAGCCCTCAGAACACACTGTCTGGCCTACCATGCCAGCAGGAGTGTGCCCAGGCCTGGGCCAGCCATGTGCAGACAGGCAGCAGAGCCAAGAGGAGACTCATGGTTGGGGATTTCATTGTGCGTGTCCATGAGCGCACTGCAGGGGCAGCAGCCATGGGGATGGCTCGGAGAGGGCAGCTGGGGATCACCCACGCACTCAGAGTCACAGTCCAATGGCACCTGTTGTGGGCAGTGCTGGGCTCTGCATGGGACCTTCCAGAATGGAGCAGCGAGTCTATCTGGGCCCAAGCTGAGCAGCAGCACTTCCCTGCCTGCCTTACACTGGAGATACCAGCAACCAGCAGCTCCCACCACCAGCTGTCTCTCAGCACCAGAACCAGCCCACCCCAACCCAGTGCACAGCCAGTGCCACGCCCAACATGCTCCGCTATTGCCATTGTGAGTCCTGCTCCTGGAACGCCTGCTTGTTGCAGTCACTCCACCCCTGAAACCTGCTCTATTGCTCCTGGGTCCCCGCTTTACGTAGCTCACTTCCCTCTTGGTCCCTCATGTGTCTTTCGCCCATGCTCTTGAAGAGACTCGCTTCTAATCTGCTTGTTAACCTATCAGTTCATCTAAAACCAATATATGTCTGACTGCTGGAGATAATTAACTGATCAATTAGATAGAAGGGCCGCGTGGCGCTCCCGGTAGCAAGCGCTTCAATCACACCGTTCCCTGTGTACACGCAACAGGGAGACTCCAGTACCCAACCAGTGCCGCATGGCGCACACAGCACACACAGCACGCGTACAGCACAACGGCACACAGCACACATACAGCACAGAGCTCGCACAGTGCACACACAGCACACACAACGCGCATACAGCACAATGGGACACAGCGCGCGTACAGCACACAGCATGCACAGCACACAGAGTGCGCACAGCACACAGTGCGCATACAGCACAACGGGACACAGCGTGCGTACAGCACACAGCATGCCCAGCACACAGCGTGCGTACAGCACACAGCGAGCACAGAATGCGCATACAGCACAGAGCTCGCACAGTGCACACACAGCACACACAACGCGCATACAGCACAACGGGACACAGCGCGCGTACAGCACACAGCATGCACAGCACACAGGGCGCATACAGCACAGAGCACACACAGTGCACACACAGCACATGTACAGCACAATGGCACACAATGCACATACAGCATACAGAGCACACAGAGTGCGCACAGCGCACAGAAAGCACACAGTGCGCACACAGCGCACACAGCACGCGTACTGCACAAAGCATGCAGCACACAGAGCACAGCACACAGCACCCCTCAGACACAGCACGATGTCTCTATCACTTGACACTGTCTGGGGAAGCAAGTATCTAGCTGGGCAGGCCAATAAAGTCTCATTGAATTGAACTGAACTGACAGGAGGACACAGACACACCCTGACAGAGATATAGACATACCTAGAATGATACACACAGACACACTCTGACAGAGACACACACCCTGACACACCCAGAGTGCCACACAGATGCACACCTGGAGTAGCACACAGATACACCCTGATAGAGACACACACCAGAGTCTTACACACACAAGTGGCACACAGACACACCCCGGAGTAGCATACACAATGGCACATAAACATACACACAAGGAGTGGCACACAGACACACCCTGATAGAGACACACACCCAGAGTGACACCCCCCCCTCCAGAGTGGCACACGGATACACTCTGACTGAGTTAGCCAGCCATGCTTTGTGCACACAGCCTGGGGTGTCTCTGTGCTTGGGCCTCAGCACCAGGCAGTGGGGGGACTGGAGGGGAGCTCTCCTTGGAGCCTAACTCAGCCAAGCTGGAGTCAGGCGCTTGACCCCGGCAGGCTGTGAGGGGATAAGCTGGGCTGGGTTGCTGGCTCCGAGGCTGGCCTGGCCCGCATTCACTGCTTCACCTCCTGACTCCAGCGGGAAGAAACCCATTTGCTTTGGAGTAAACAAACCAAAGCAAGAAGCCAGCTCTCAGGGGGCCAGGAGGTCAAAAACGCCTGCCCTGGGAGACGGCGAGAGAAGCAAGTGCTTGTCAGCTGGACTTCATTAGTGGGCAGCTTGCCACGTGGCACAGAGCAGAGGGCAGAGCCATTTTGACTGCTGCAGCTCAGTGCCACAGCCAGCGCTAGGGCGAGGGAAGACCGAGGGCCCCAGACAATCCAGAGGAGGCAGCTCAAGGGCACCCACAGTGCCTTTGCCTCCTGCTGCTTGCGCCTACCACATGCCAAGGAGCTAGTATCAGCCACATGCCAAGGAGCTAGTATCAGCCACATGCCACCCGGGTCCTATTGAGCCTCTGCGGCAGGGACTACAGCCTCTCCTGGGCCACTCGTGGCAGCGGCAGCTCTAGTAGGACGAGGCACCAGCCACGGAGCAAGGGAGTGGGGCTGGTTGGAGCCTCCTGAGCTGCTCCCAGCTCCAGTCCAGAACACAGCCTGGCTGCCTGGGGAGTCACACAGTCACCTCAGCCTTGGCCTGTGCTGGGCCTGTGGGCAGGAGGCAGCTTAGTGCTGCCTCTGGAGCCCCTGGGGCTTGTACTCACAGTGGCTCATGGTGGGGATGGCATCTGCTGGGCAATGTGACCCCTCCCTGGACAAGAGGGAGGGACTGGTGCATGGGCTGGGGTGCAAGCCCAGCCGTGTGCATGCCAGGGCCCTGCCCCCCAACGAGCTTTCCCAAGAGCCAGGTGTCAGATTTGAGGCCCATCAACCCCTAGCCCCACGGAGCCTGGCTGGGACTCTGTTCGTGTTAGCGAAGGTCTCCAAAGAACTGAGCTGAAGCCCGGCTGTCTAGCCTTTCCCTTTGCTGGACAGGGGGGAAGGAGGGAGGGGACCTCTGGCCCCAAATGGCCTGAGGCCTGGTAGTGTGGGTAGTGGGTGACAAGGCAGCTGGGGACTCCTCAGAGGCAGTGAGGCTGAGGGAGGTAAATAATGCAGGAGATCCCTGTTTGCCACCTCCCTCCCCACGGGGCTTTGAAAGGCAACAGATTTACCCTGATCTCCAGACATGAGTTTTTGTCACGAAACAGGGAACTGAGGAGACTTTGAAGCACAGACAAACACTGAGAAAGGGAATAAATAAGAAGAAAGTCTCGTGTTCTCTTCAGAGAACAATTGTGGTGTCATCTGCGTGGAGTGGCTCACAGGAGGGTGAGACGCTAACCAGGAAACTGACAGCCACAAACGCTAGGAAATTATCATAAAAATAAATAAATCTTCACCCTCCCTGACAGCACACGCCAGCGCTTTGTCATGGTTTGTTTTCCCAGAGCCTTTAACAAGCCAGGACATTCTCCTTCCTCCCCCATTGGAGAATAGCAGCGCCCCCCCCTCCCCCTCACAGAGTCACTCACATGCACTGGCATATACACACATACACAGAAACTTACACACACAGTCGCACAGGCATTCACATGCACACACAGTCACACACATAGCCACTCACACACGCATGCACATGTAGTGACAGCAGGACAGGTCCCTCCGAAGTCCATTCTAGCCTGGCTGTCCCCATGGGAGGACACACAGCCACCTCCTTCAGCCATTCCTTCTGGTGCTCACCCTGATACCTAACCTACATTTTGCCTGGTGCAGCTGAAGCCCATGCTCAGACACACACCCATAGACATGACTACCCCCCTGCACACTCACTCACCCTCACGCACAGCCACACACACCATGTGTGCACAAACACAGCCACACACACACTCACTGCATGCACACAGCCACACACACACACACCATGTGCACACAGCCACACACATGACATTGCCTGCACACACATGCAAAGGATGGAGCAGAATGTGGCATATCCCACACTTCATTTGTTCTGGGTTGCTGACGGCCCCGGCTGGATGCTAACTCGGCTCCTGCAATGCCTGAGGGCAGTGTTTCCCAAAAGGTATGTCCCAGCGCACCAGCAGGGCACAGAAAGGGTCTAGGTGGTTTACCTGTCACTGCCCCTGCCCCCCCATGACTTCTGGGTCTGCTGTGGAAGTGCTGTCCCCTTCCCCAGCATTCACACTTCTCTGAGCCAGGACAGGGCAGCAGGCGGTGGGTGAGGGGCGAAGGGGCTCCAGACAGCAACAATATGGGGGGAGTGTCCAGAGCCAGTGAGCGGGCAGTCAGCAGTTTGGCAGTGATTGTGGCCTGGAGGGGCTGGCTGGGGCTGTAGCCTGCAGGAGGGGGCAGGGCTGGGAGAGTGAGAGTCAGGGGGCTGGGGGCAGCTGGGGAGGGGGAGCAGGCGGCTGGAGGGCTGGGAAGGGGAGGGGAGCAGGGGGCTGGAGGGTTGGGAAGGGGAGAGGCAGCCAGGGAGCTGAGAAGGGGAGAGGGAGGAGGGCAGGTCCCCCCAAAAGACAAAATGCCATCGGTGGCTCATCTTGGTGAAGCGTGTGGGCCCTCCTGCCCCAGGGAACCGGCCCTGTGGACTTCTGGATCCTTCAGGTCCATTTGCGATTAATTTTTGTGTGATTTCCCACCTCTTTCTGCTGCATTTGGGGGGCAGGGGATTGGGGTGTAGGGCCTGGGAGGGAGTTTGGGTGAGAAAGAGGGTTCTGACCTGGGGCAGGAGTGCAGGCTCCAGCTGGGCAGTGCTTACCTCTGGAGGCTCCTGGTTGGCAGCGCAGTGGGGCTAAAGCAGGCTCCTTGCCTGCCCTGGCTCCGCAAGGCTCCCGGAAGCCTCAGGCATGTCTGGCTCCTAGGTGGCTCCTTAGCCCAGCTGTGCTGTTAACCAGACTTTTAGTGGCCCAGTCAGGAGTGCTGACCTGAGCCACTAGGATCCATTTTAGACCAGGCATTATGGTCAAAAACCAGATGCTTGGCGACCCTAGGAAAACACCTCCTTAGCAGCAGGATGGCTGAGCCCATGGAGGGGTGATCCTCCCCATGGCTGTGTCTTTGCAAGAAGTGCGATCACCCCCACTGCATTACCGAGCCCCACAGAGGGGTCACCCAGCCCCTCCCAAAAACCCACAGCTAGGGGCACTGCAGCAGCTGGGGGAATGGCTACACTGATCCCATTGGCTTCGCAGCCATGCAGAGCTGTTACCCAGGCCAGGCCACACCTGGGAACTGGGACAGGCCACTGGCCCCACATGGCTGGCCCTGGCCTCCCACACAGGAACATGTTCCCGTAATGCCCCTGGTGCAATGCTGCAGGTGAGAGGGGGCAGGAGCACCTGCCTGACCTGACCCCACAGGTGCCAATTTGCACCCTGCACTCACTGTAACAACAATGGGAAGGGGGAAAGGCTAGAGCCGTGTTTCTCAACTTATTTACCATTTTGGGCCACACATTTAGCTCTCTGGGTGATATGGGGCCGCATCCACACAATATATATACTGCCTGTTTGGCCCTGAGAATGTCACATGGGTCATAGCTATGTGCTGACTGGGCCGCAGGTTGAGAACTGCTGGACTACGGAAGAGCCTCAGGGTGGGGCTTCCAGAAGGTATCCAGCCCCACCCCTCATGCACTGTAAGGGCCCCAGGTACTGTATGTTCTCCCCACAGGAGCTCAGGGCCTGTTCTAGCTAGCAGTCCCCACAGGACCCAGCTGCTGCTTCCTGGCACACTCGGTCTGGTGCTGGGTGTTGGGTGAGTGAGACATTTGCTTGACATTTAACCTACATGGCCCAGCTGCAGCCTCTTAGGGTTTTTCTCTGCTTACTGCCTGGTGATCGTGCTGGAGTCTGGCCTTGCCACAGCAACTCTGCACATCATTGCAGCCCAGCATCACATCTCCCTTAAGTCATCTCTGCTCGGAGCCTGCCCTTCCCAGGGCCTATTCCCCAGACCCATTCTCGGGCTGGAGCTCTCCTCTGACCGCTCACCCATGTGCCTGGCTATTTTGCGCTGGCGTGTCCCCAACAGCTGTGGGCTCAGCAGAGGGCTAACCAGTGCAGTGGAGCGGGGTAGTTACCTTGCTTGTGTTCACGCCTGCCGCCCCAGTGCCTCCAGCTGTGATCTCTCAGAGCTCACCAGCTAACTAGGTCAGGCTGGTCAGCACCTGACTGAGCCATTCAGAGAAAAGCCGATGATGGGGTAAGGTGCTTTGCCCTCTGCATTAGCTCCACCAGCCTCCCACAGCATGGGCAAGAGAGCCTGGCCACTCGTGGGCATTCACAACATCCCTGGGCCGCCTGCCAGTTCTTATGGCGGTTGCAGCCTCCCCGTATCTCCAAAACTGCTGCTGGGCTCCACCCTAGAGGGGAACATTTCAGCAGCTGGAGAACAGAGCCCTCTAGTCTAGAGCACAGTGTGCTGGGGGAGGAAGGAGCCATGGAAATGAACGACCATTCCACAAGATGCATCTGCTGGCACACCAAGGGGGGCTGTGCCTCTCCAGGGCAGCCAGGCATTGCTGCCCAGGTGTCTGGCCCCTGATAGCTGCCAGACCCTCAGCCCCAGGTTGCCCCCAGGCTGGGTGTTTAAATTCTGGTTGGGGGCAGTCTGGCCAGCCCTTAAGCCACTCTCCTCCCCGTGCTCAGCCCCAGACACTCTCCCAGTTCAGCATCTTGTCCCAGCCTGTCCCAGTGGGATCTGCATGGGGGCAGTGTTCAAGCTGGCATGGGGCTGGCCCAGGGCCCAGCCATCCACTCACTCTTAGCTCTGGTTCTCTGCCCCTCTCACCCTTTCCCAGCTGGGTCAGTGCGGGGTGGCACGAGCCGTGGGGCCAGCCCTACCTGGCCTCACTGGCTTTCCCAGGATGGCTGCCCATGCTCCTGTCCCATAGCCAAGCAGGAGGTTCTGCTGCTGGGCAGCTCCCCAGTATCTGCAGGCAGGCTCTGGACAGCTGTCCCATGTGAGGCACCAAGGTGGCCCTTGGGTCAGGTTTGATGGTGGCTCCAGCTGCTGCTGAGCCCAGGGCAGCGGGATGCAGTGTGTGTGATGGGCTGGGCCTCGCTCACCACTCGCAGCCCAAGTCACTCAGCGCCAGTGCCAGCAGACAGGCTTCCTTGGCAAGGCAAAGACAAGAGATGCAAAGGGTCCAGCTTCATGGGTGCTGCCAGCTCCCCCTCCGCTGCTCTGCTCGCTTCTCCAGTGCTCTGGCCAGCACCAGAGCAGACTCCGCACCCCAGCCTGGCCCTGCTCACTCTGCGTGGGGAAGTGCTGGGGCTGGACGATGGAATGCCAAGGGTTCCAATGTGGTATCTCCTGTGCTCAGTCCCCAGACACAGCCAGCAGTATGGACACTGCAGGCTGGAGCCCAGATCCAGCTGAGCCCGACTAGCAGTGCATCAGGCAGCCCCAGATGGACTCAGCCCCCTGGGCTCTGTGTTGGGATAAAGCAACTGACGCTCCAGCTGCTGCCCACTTTGGCCTTTCACTATGGAGACTCTCCATCACTGCAGAGGTAGTGGAAGGGGGAAGGTGGGCGAGGGAGCTGGCTTGGCTAGTGCCCAGTGCCTGGCTGCTGGAAAACTCATTGCCTTGTCCATGCCAGCAGTATCTCAAGCATCTCAAGCTGCACTGGGTTGGGGGGATAGGGAGTGGGGAGCATGGCCACCGATGCCAGGGGCACCCCTGGGTGGCCTAGGATTGGGGGACAAAGAGAGAAGGGGGGATTTTCAGGCCTACTTCCCAGAGCCTAGAGACAGCAGGCAGAGCGCTGGCTTTGAAGGTTGGATCCAGAGCTGTCAGCATCTTGGTTAGCTGCATAGAATCATAGAATATCAGGGTTGGAAGAGACCTCAGGAGGTCATCTAGTCTAACTCCCTGCTCAAAGCAGGACCAACACCAACTAAATCATCCCAGCCAGGGTTTTGTCAAGCCAGGCCTTAAAAACCTCTAAGGATGGAGATTCCACCACCTTCCTAGGTAATCCAGTCCAGTGCTTCACCACCATCCTGGCGAAATGGAGTGCTTGGAGCCCAAGAAGGGACGGGGCCTCCCACTTGCCCACCTTGCCTCCTTAGCAATAAGGGGTCTGGACTGGCCCCTCCCCACAGCAGACACAATGAAGGATTCTGGCTCATTCCTGTGCAGGGTAAGTTTTGGCTCAGCCTGGTGGGGAGGACTCAGTGCTCCCTGTGCCAGATCAGCTGGGCACTGTGCCCTGTAGTATGCATAGTGCACTTGCTTACACTGACCTGGGCATCCCTGGAGAGGCTGCACCATGCAAGTGACCCAGGGAGCTGCTGGGAAGGTGCCACACAGCTGTGATTGAGCCAGGGGAGATTAATGGCAGGTGATAAACCTAGGGCTGTTGCCTTCACAGCACCATTTAACAAACCTGACACTTACAGGCCTTTTGAGGTGGCTGCTGGGAGCACTTGATGGCAGGGAGGGCAGTGCAAACCCAAGGGCAGGCAGAGCCAGCCTGTGCAAGTCTCACTTCCCTGGCCATGCCCCTGTGCATCCCTCGCGTGTCCTCTTCTGTGCTGTGCCCATGTGTGTCTCCAGGAGAACCTTGGCAGCAGGGTCTCTGTGTGCCCAAGTTCAATTGCACGTTCCCATGAACTCCTGAGCACAGCCTGGCATTCCCCCTGTGCATGTGCAGTAACCTGTACCTGGCATTAGCACCTACGATGCAGCATCCCCGAAGGCTGTTCTGGGGAGAGAGACGGCCAGTGAGGGGGCAGCTCAGGCTGTGGAGGGGGCCTGAGCTTCGCAGCTGGAAAAAGCTGGTAGAGAAGGGGAAGAGTTGAGATGCTGAGTTAGTGGGTGAACCGGAACTGGGTAGGAGGGAAGGTGATAAATAAAAGAGGCCCAGGAGAATAAAAGTAGGAAACTGGGAAGTGAGAAGGAGAAAAGAGGGCAAATAGGGAAGGTTTCAGATCAGGAGACGCAGGAAAATACAGACCTGGGTATGTGAGCAGACGCTAGGAGAGAAGGGAAGTTGAGAGAGTGTCAAGGGAAAACCGGAAAGGCAATAGAATTGGTGAAAGGGAATTGATCCAAAAGCTGTGTTAGATGAGAACCAATCCTGAAAACGATAAACGGGAAGCCCACCCACAAAGGACCTAAAAGAACATGAACAGAGAGAATGACTGAGCAGCTATTGACAGAACTCAGTTCAAAGGTGCCTAATGGACCAGTGAGGGCTCACTAGGGGCAGAAACCCACCAGTGGATAAACTCGGTGCAAAGAGGTACAGCCACAGGAACGCTGGAGCACGTCAAACCGGAGAGAGGCTGTCATAAAAAGATAGTTAAGGGCTAATGTCTCTTTTACCTGTAAAGGGTTAAGAAGCTCAGTAAACCTGGCTGACACCTGACCAGAGGACCAATAGGAGGACAAGATACTTTCAAATCTTGGTGGAGGGAAGTCTTTGTTTGTGCTTTTTGTTTTGTTCGTTGTTCGCTCTTGGGACTAAGAGGGACCAGACGTACACCCAGGCTCTCCAAATCTTTCTGAATCAGTCTTTCATGTTTCAAAATTGTAAGTAACAGCCAGGCAAGGCGGATTAGTTTTATTTTTGTTTTCTCAACTTGTAAATGTCCCTTTTTTTGCTGAGAGGATTTTACCTCTGTTTGCTGTAACTTTGAACCTAAGGCTAGAGGGGGTTCCTCTGGGCTATATGAATTTGATTACCCTGTAAAGTATTTTCCATCCTGATTTTACAGAGATGATTTTTACCTTTCTTCTTTAATTAAAAGCTTTCTTTTTAAGAACCTGATTGATTTTTCCTTGTTTTAAGATCCAAGGGGATTGGATCTGGACTCACCAGGGACTGGTGGGGGAAAGGAGGGGGGATGGTTAATTTCTCCTTGTTTTAAGATCCAAGGAGTTTGGATCTGTGTTCACCAGGGAATTGGTGAAGCCTCTCAAGGCTGCCCAGGGAGGGGAAGGTTTTGCGGGGGGACAAGAAGTGATCCAGACACTGAAATTTCTGGATGGTGGCAGAGTTACCAGATCTAAGCTAGTAATTAAGCTTAGAAGTGTCCATGCAGGTCCCCACATTTGTACCCTAAAGCTCAGAGTGAGGAAGGAACCTTGACAGAGGCAAAGAACAGGACAGCAAGAGTGGAGCTGGATGTACAGCCAAGGGGAGGAAAAGTTGATTCTTCTCTGAAGTGAATATTGTTGAGTAATCTTTTTTGTTTGTGCTAATAACAACACATTTGGCCCTAACTGCACAGCATGTCCCAGCGCACAAAGGTTGATGAATTGGTAACCTAGAGTTTATTATTATAAATAGTAGGTCTTTGGTAATGGTCTATATTGTTTATGCTCCTGGTACAATTTTGGGGATTCTCGTATAAAGTTCTAAAAATTTAAAACAATCCCTTTTGTCTTGGTTTGCCTCTGCCTCTGCGCAGTCAGCCCAGCCCAGCTGAGCTGAGGCACCGCACATGGGCTCAAACAAGAGCCCCTAGCCCCATGTGAGTGTGGCATATCCCAGAGCAAGCACTCTGCTCCTGTGGGACACACCCACGTGTACAAGTAGGAAGCAGTCATCCCCTCATATGTTGTCCCCTCGTGGGTCGTCCCCTCATGCCATCCCCTCACAGGTCATCCCCTCGTGTGTCGTCCCCTCGTGTGTCATCCCCTCCTGGGTTGTCCTCTTGTGCCATCCCCTTGTAGGTCATCCGCTCATGCCATCCCCTCACAGGTTGTCCCCTCGTGTGTCATCCCCTCATGCTATTCCCTTACGGGTCATCCCCTTGTGGGTCATCCCCTTATGTGTCGTTTCCTCATGCCATCCCCTCACAGGTCATCCCCGTGTGGGTCGTCCCTCATGTGTCGTTTCCTCATGCCATCCCCTCACAGGTTGTCCCCTCGTGTGTCATCCCCTCATGGGTTGTCCCTTCTTGCCATCCCCTCGTGAGCTGTCTCCTGGTGTGTCATCCCCTCATTGGCTGTCCCCTTGTGGGTCGTCCCCTCATGCAATCTCCCTCATGGGTTGTCCCCCGTGCCATCCCCCTGTGGGTCATCCCCTTGCGCAATCTCCTCGTGGGTTGTCCATTGTGATTGGTTCCATGCCCAGCTGGCTTGTGCCCCATGCCCCTACCATTCACCCAATGTGCCTGTCTACTGGTATATGCAAAGCCCTGTTTATCACAAGTGGCCAGGGGGTCCCAGGGTGAGCCCACCAGTCCTGTGGCTGGGTCAGTAGCCCTCACTCACATATCTATCTCCAGGTTTGAAGTCCAAGCAATCTATGCTGGTGCATGCACCCAATGAGACATCCTGAGGGCTCCTGGCTGTGAGAGCAGCGGTTACTGTGTCCAAGTGCAACTCTAGGCAGGAGACGCTCAAACTCATCTCATCTCAGCACTGCAGTGTGCAAGCCCAGGCTGAAGGCAGGAGGCCACAGCTTGGCAGTGCCCTTAGCCGCCCCGCCTCCCTGGAAAGCAGCTGGTTGGGATCTGCGTTTGGCAAAGCAGCTTACTTGCAACGCTATCAAACGAGCGAGTTTTTTCATACCGCCAGGGCCCCTGCAACTGCAAGGAACGGCCCTGCCTCTGTGACAGAACCCGCAGCCCAGCGAGGGAGATGTTATCATGCTGGGAGGGAGGGGCCGCTCCTCGCCGCTGTCAGCTCCTTGCTAAATTTCACTCGGTTCTTTAAGTGCCTTGGCAACTGGGCCAAGAGGGATGGGCCCGCCAGCCTGTGCTAAGTGCAGATGAGCCGGAGCCAGGAGAATCGCTGGCAGCCAACGCGATTCTAGCTCCATCCCTTCAGTGCGGGAAGTACCCGACTCCTCTGCTGGGAGGTGGGAGGGACCAGCGGGTCGCGCAGCGGGGAGGGCTCAGGGCTGGATGGAAATTTACAATGGAGCAGCTCTCGTGGCCAGCGGTTCTGGTCACCGGCCAGCAGCCCGGGGGAGGAGCCAGCGCCTGGGAAGGGGTGGGGGGATAACCACAAGCCCCCATCCCAGGATGAAGCGCAGTGCGTGACTCGTTGTCTGTTGCGCAGCGCTTAGCGCAGCTGGTCTCCAACCCAGAGGCTTAGAGGCGGCCGCGGCCGGCCCGGGAGCAGCAGGGTGTCCTGCCGAGGCGGAGATCCAGGCGCTCGGGGCCGCGGTGTAATGAAACCATCGCTGCCTTTCAGTGCGCGGCTCCGGAGCCAAGCGAGGCTGCGCCGCGGGTTCGCTGCCAGGGCTCCTGCCCCGCTGCGCCCCTCTCCAGATACCCGCCAGATCCGGGAGCTGCAGCCGGGCCAAAGCCGGGGAGAGCCCAGTACCCCGCTGGCTGCAGCGCGCAGAGAGGCCGCAGGAGGCGCTGCCGCTGGGCTGGGATCGCCCCACTTTAGGGCCGCGGGGCCCCGCTCGGCGCGCCAGGGCGCTGCGCACTGACTCGGCTCGGGGCCGGGGCCCTGGAGCGCACGGGGCCCTGGAGCGCACGGAACCCCGAGCGGGGGCGGCTCCCCGGCTCCGCGAGCCGCGGAAAGAGCATCCGCGGCTCCCGCGCAGCCCTGTGCGCCTATGGCCACGGGGGGGAAGGGGGGCAACCTGCTTCGGTAGCTGGCTCCGGAGCAGCTGGGCTGACCGCGGGGAGGGGCCAGGCGGTCCATCCCCGCGCTGGCCTGGCAAACTCAGGCGCCCCGGGACGGGGGTGAGACACGGCGCTCGTTCCTCGGCACACAGACACAACCCGCTCCCCCCCCGCACCTGCTCTCACACACAAACACAACTAGCGCACGTCCTGCTGATATACACAAGGACACACACAATCCGCACCCACTCCACACACAAACACAGCCTGCTCATGCACACACACAACCAGCACAAAACCTGCTAACACACAGGGACACTAGATACACCTAGTACACATTCTGCTCACACACACACAGAACCAGCACAGCCCCCTGCTCACGCATAGAAACAACCAGCACACAGGGACACAGACACGCCTAGCACACACTCTGCTCCCACACACACAACCAGCACACACCCTGCTCATACACCCAACCAGCACCCCCCCATACCACCTGCTTACACACAGAAACACAGCCAAGACACACACTGCTCACACTCATGTTCAGCGGCAGCTTCAGGCACCAGCACAACCAGCACAGACCCAGGGGTGGCAATATGTTTTTTGCCGCCCCAAGCACGGGAGTCAGGCAGCCTTCGGCAGTGTTTCTGCGGGAGGTCTGCCGGTCACTCGGATTCGGCGGCGGTTCTGTGGGTGATCTGCTGGTCCCATGCCTTTGGCAGACCCGCCACCAAATTGCCACCGAAGCTGCAGGACTGGCAGACCTCCTGTGGAAACGCCACTGAAGGCTGCCTGACTGCTGCCCTCACAGCCACCGGCAGGCCGCCTCCCGCAGCTTGCCACCCCAGGCATGCACTTGCTGTGCTGGTGCCTGAAGCTGCCGCTGAACATACCCCACTCTCACACAGACGCACAACCAACACACACTGCTCACACACAGGGATACAGACACACACACCGCTCACACAGATACCCCCATGTCACTCACTCGCAGGCACACACGGCTCACACAACAGATGCACAATCAACAGACACACCACTCACAAGCAACACACACAAGCAACACACACATCTCTCTCACTCGTGCACACTTTCTCTTACATACCGCTCACACACACCTGTCTCACAGCCAGCACACCCCTCTTTGCTTACAGACCCACGCACATTGCCCTGTGTTCTCCAGCCTCACTTATGCACATACATTCCCCTTCCCTCACACACACCACTGACCTCCAGCCCTGCTCCCCCCCATCTTCCTCTCCCACTCACTTCTGTTGCGGGTGGGCCCACACTCCCCTCGCAAATTAACCCCTTCCACCCGCCCTCGGGCAGACGCACATCCAGCTCACACAACCCCTTCACTCTCACCCCTCCCCTCCTCCTTCCCTTCCCCCATTTCTCCTCTCTCTCCTGTTCATTCTCTTCCCTGTTTTCTCCCTGCCTCTCTCTGTCTGACTCCTTCCCTCTCTTAGCTTAATGTCTCCTCCCCCCATTTTATCTCCCTCTCACATGCTCTCCCGCCTGCTCTCCCTCCATCCATCTCTCTCTGTCACACATTCTTTCCATCCTTCTGTGTGCCAGCCTCTTTCTCCGTTATCTCTCGCTCACAGATTCTCCCACCTGCATGTTCCCGCTTTCATGCTCACCCCTTTGCTTTTCCCTTAGAGACGCCTCCTTTCCCCTCCTCCTTTGGTTTAGCTATCCCCTGTGCCCCTTCCCCCCTCACTCCTCTTCCTCCCTTTTGCTCCTTCTCATGCAGAGATCTTCCTGTCTGCTCTCCACCTCTCTCCTTCCCTCTTGCACCCACAAACCTGACTCACACTCCTCGCTCTCACCACTCACACACACTCCTCGCCGTCACACACACAGACACACACACACTTCTTGCACACCTCTTCTCCCTCCTGTTTCCATTTTGTGCTCTCTCTGGTGCACCCCCCATCCCCGCTGTCCCCTCTTGGGGCCGTTCCTGCCAGGGCGCACTCTTGTCACACTCAGACGCCCAAGCAGGCAGCTTCCCTTTCATCTCTGCAGCTCAGGATTTTACACCAGCGTTTTGCTTTAATGTTTCAATCAGTGCTGCCTGTTCCATACAGGCAGCTCTGCCTCGCTGCTCCCAGCCGCGCCATTGCGCTGCCATTCTGAGCTCCCCTGCTTATAAATTTTACATTATTACCCACTTTAAAGGATATAAAATAACTAGTCATAAATTATTGAGAGGGAATTTAAAATACTACAAATGTTTATAAATGTTTATCAAGAGGGCTTCGGAAGGAAGCTAGCAGAACCAAAGAGCCTCCCCCATTGCTGGCAGGAGCACTGGCTGGCTCGGCCCATTTCAAGGGACCATCAGCCAGAAATGCATGTGGGCCCCCAGCTGCTGTATAGTCCATGTCCCAAGGGGTGTGGGGGAATGCAGTACCCTGTGTGTGTTCTGCTACCGAGGAGCCCCAGTGCACTCCATTCCTAGGTGCGACCCTGACTGCCCCTCCCCAGCACCTTGCCCAGCTCCTGCCCTTTGGCACAGCTCAGGTTCTAGTGCTCTAGATTAAACTGTCCTTGGTTAGGGCTAGATCCATCCTCCCGCACCCCTCCAGCCACTCAGCTGGAGGCCAGGCCTGCATTACTGTTAATTGAAGGTCCATTTTCATGAGCTCCAAAGTGATGACACCAGAGAAATAAAATTGGATAAAAACAACTTGGGCAACATCTAGATAAACCAGAGCAGGTATCCAGGCTGCAGATTGCCACCACCCTGCCCTTCTCAGTGCTGAATGTGACAGGCGCCAGGCAGGCCCTGGGGCAATGGAAGGGGGTATCGGGGGGAGCTGGCTAGATCCTGGCTAGGTCCCAGCTAGATAGGTGTGGAGTGCCAGTTAGATAGGGGGGTGCTGGTTAGATGGCGGGGGTGCCGGCAGGATCTAGCTACATAGGAAGGAGCTGCCTAGATGAGGCTGGCTCTGGAGGAACCTGTGAGGAAGTGATTGGGAAGCACTGAAGTAGAGTCATCTGCAAAATAATGAAGGGTCAGATTGGATTGAATTGGGAAATGAGTGAAGAGTGCAGAGCCGTGCACAGAAACACAGCAGCCCAGACAGTGCCCAGCAATGGGGAATGGATATGGCAGGAGCACTGGCTGGCTCGGCCCATTTCAAGGGACCATCAGCCAGAAATGTGTGTGGGCCCCCAGCTGCTGTATAGTCCATGTCCCAAGGGGTGTGGGGGTGACCAGAGAGCAAGTGTGAAAAATCAGGACGGGGGTGGGGGGTAATAGGAGCCTATATAAGAAAAGACCCCAAAATCGAGATTGTCCCTATAAAATCGGGACCTCTGGTCACCCTATATGGCTGGGATAGCCAGCCCAGAACACAGTGCCAGTCCTCCAGTGGCAGGCAATCCAGAGAGAGGGGCTTTCTGTGCCCAGCCCATCCAGCATAGTGCCTGTGCACATGGGTGGCAAGTTTGTAGAAATTTTGGTGGTGCCCAGAACCCGCCCCCCACAACTCCACCCCCCCAAACTCTGCCCCCACCTGCCTAAGGCTCTGGGAGGGGTTGTGGGGGGAGGTCTGGGGTGCAGGTCCTGGGCTGGGGATTAGGGTGCAGGAGGGGTGCAGGGTGCAGACTTTGGGATGGAGTTTGGGTGCTGGGTGCAGGATCTGGGCTGGGGCAGGGGGTGGGTGTGCAGGAGGGTGTGAGGGGTGCAGGCTTTGGAATGGAGTTTGGGTGCAGGCTCTGGACTGGGAGTGGGGGTGTAGGAAGGGGTGAGGGGTGCAGGCTCTTGGAGGGAGTTTGGGGGTGGGAAGGGGTGTGTGGGAAAGGGGAGGTGATGTGCACTCTGAGAGGGGGTGCATGCTCGGGGAGGGAGTTTGGGGATAGGAGGGAATGCAGGGGTGAGGGCTGTGGGGCTGAGGATGAGGGATTCATGATGCAAGATGGGGCTCAGGGCTAGGGCAGAGGGTTGGGATGTGGGGTAAGGGCTGTGGGGCTGAGGATGAGGGGTTCATGATGTGGGGGGCTCAGGACTGGGGCAGAGGATTAGGGTGCAGAGGGATGAGGGTTGGGGCTGAGGAAGAGGGGTTCATGCTGCAGGGGGGGGCTCAGGGCTGGGGCAGAGGATGAGGGGTTCATGATGTGGGGGGGCTCAGGGCTGGGGCAGAGGGTTGAGGTGTGGGGTGAGGGCTGTGGATGAGGGATTTATGATGTGGGGGAGCTCAGGGCTGGGGCAGAGGATCAGGGTGCAGGGGGATGAGGGTTGAGGATGAGGATGAGGGATTCATGATGTGGGGGGGCTCAGGGATGAGGCAGAGGATTAGGGTGTTGGGGGGATGAGGGGTTTGAGATGTTGGAGAGGCTCAGAGCTAGGGCCAGAGGGCAGGGTAAGGGCAGCCTGCCTTGCCATTAGGGGATGGCAGGCACTAGGACCCTGGGGCAGCAGACAGCAGTTCTGCCGGGAGCCGTTCTACTCCGGCAGCAGAAGCAGGCAGAGGAGAGGCGCTGTGCTGCTTTCTGTCAGGCAGGGACGTGGCGGGGCGGGGAGACCTGCGGGGGCCGGGGCCCAATCCAGGCAGGGCTGGAGGAGAGACCCAGGTCCAAATATTGCTGGAGCAGGGCCCCCAGCCCTGAATATTCCTGGTGCTTGAGCACCGCAAACATATATAACCTGCCGTCTATGCCTGTGCAGATATAGGCAGCCCATGGACGTGTCACATGGGAAAGCATGAGCATCAGAAGCTGGAGAGCAAGGCTGTGCCTGGCTCCTGAACAGGGAGTGTGGGGGAGGGAAAGGATATTCCCCTGTGCTGCTCCCAGGAGTGGGAGCTCCCTGGCCCTATTGGCAACTCCACCACCCTTGGGAGAAGTAGGACACTACTGGCCTGGAGGGCTGGGAGGTCAAGAGTGACACGGGAGGGTTTGCTTCCATGGCAGTTACTGCAGGGCTCCGTGCCAGGCACAGGATGGTGCAGACACAGAGCAGTATTTTGGGATGGATCCTGTGTGCCTGAGATGCTGCTCCTTCCCTGGCCCCAGATGTTCCTTCCCAGAGTCACTTGTGGATCCTCCTTTGATCACTGCACTCAGACCCCCCACCCCGACCTAGCTGCACACCCAGCCTTGTGCCTGAGGTCTTGGGGCTGTGGCTTTGGGAAGTGCCCTGGCAGGTCTCCTCCTCACCCGCTTCATGGAGTTTCAGTCTCTCTTGCCCTGTCATGGGTGCCGGCTGCTGCTTTCGAGTGGTGCCCTAGTCTCCTGGCCTGTCCCATGATGCTGTGGTGCACAGCTTCCCAGTGCATCCTGCTCTCCTGGTGCTGCTGTTTCTCTAATTTGCGTCAGGGGAAGGAAGTCAACAGACCAATGACCTTCCTGCCTTTCTTGATGAGGCTGCCTAGTGTTGGGAGCTGGCTGGCATGTCGCCCACACTGCGGGTCAGTGTCATTGGTACCGAGTGTCGCCTGGCTTCCTTTGCAGGCCTGCGCCCCACCCCAGTCTGAGACCCTTGGCTCAGAGCATGATGCTTAGCTCCATGGTGGGAGCCTGGAGATAGCAGCCTGTGAAGCTAGAGCCCAATGGTGCTGGAGGGGGAGTGCTCATCCCACCGGCCAGGCAGAGGAGTGGAGAGGAGGGCAAAGTTGTGCTCTCCCTCAGCTCCCCTTACTTAGTCCCTAGCAGAGAGGAGAGGCTCAATCCTGGGGTCATTGCAGCAATCTGCTTGGGATACTTCACACCTGCCAATTGGCAAGGAAGGCTAGTGCCTGAGGACACCCCTGGCAGACTGGCCGCCCTGTAGCTGAGATCCAGTGCTGGGCACTCCCCACTACCAGCATGAGGCAGCAGCATGAGCCCTCCTGGCCCTGTGCTGGCTACCAATGTCTGGTCCCCTGGAGCTGGACCTGCTCACAGAAGTGCAGGGGCCTAGAGTACCCAGCCAGATGGCGGGTAAGGAGCAGTGGCATCTACAGTCAAGGCAAAGATGGCATCAACTGATTGGGGCCTGGTGCTGGGAGGTGCTGACTGCACAGGGGAGTGGCAGGTGCAGAGCCCCAACAGGATTCAGTCTTGCTGCCTGCTCCTGGCAGCACAGAATCTCACCTCTTCCCTCTCAGGGGATTTTTTTTCCAAGCAAGTCCTTTAGTTTGGCAAAGTACCGGCTCTGTGTGTTCAATGCGCGCTCCACTCGAAAGAGAGCAGGTGATTAACAACAGCCAGCACCAAATTACACATTTCGGGACAGCCCTGCATTTTAAAAAGACAGATGGTGCTGTGACACCACTGGCAGGGACCTGGCAAGATGGGGACTGGACTGCCCAGGCACGGTGCAGTGGTGGCCGACAGGGGGCAGCTGTGCCTCACTCTCTTCTGTGACTGCAGGAGAAAGCAACTCCGTGCCAAGAAGCCATGAATTTCCCAACTCCACCAGTGAGCGAATGACAGTTTTCTAGCAGTTAATAAAGAAAACATCTTTAGCTAGCAAGGGGGGAGGCTGAGTTCCCTCTGATAGTTGCTCCTTTTCTGCATGCTAATTCGCACTGAATATGCAGTAGGGTGTAATTACTGCACACTCACTGCTCGGCTGTGGCGGCCCACATGCCTACAGGCTCCCAGGGATCGCAGCTTTGAACTAGTACTGAAATAACAAAGGCCCTTTTGCATAGCAAGAGGGAGCCAAGGAAGAGCGAGCTCTGGAACAGGCTGTGTTCTCCAAGCGTCGACACACAGCCTGCAGCTCTCACGAAGGGACCTGGTGTTGAGTGGGTGAGCCTGGCAGGACCCATTGCTAGGATCAGCACCCAGCCATGCACACTGAGGTTCTAGGCTGAGTTGCTATGGGGAAGAAGGCATTGCATCTTCAGGCTGGCTCTGTTTCAGATGGCTCATTTTCAGGCAAGGGCCTCGCTCTGGCTCCCTCCCTGTCTTTACTTCAGAGGCCCTGAGCTTCCTGCTAGCCATGAGGGAAATATGCCTCAAATAGCTGTGCCCAGGTCAGCGGGAGCGGCCGGGTCCTGGGCCCACAGCAGGCAGACAGCTTCTATGAGTACTCTTAGATTCCTCCATGCACGGGCCAGAGTTTGCTCCTCCCATCCACATGTGGGCCCGGAAGCCAGTGGAGTTACTTGAGATTTCCCCTAGGTGACTGGCAGAAGAGCCTGGGCCAATCTCACCAGCCCCTCTCATGCCGAGTAGCCTCTTTGGTATCAATATGCCTGGAAGAGAGACAGTAACAAATGGGCTGCAGCATGGAGGCCATGCACTGGGTGAAGTCATAGCTATATCCTTGGCACTTTGCACGGCCCTCTTGCTGTGAGGCATGCCAGCCGGCCCCTGGAAGCTGCGTTTCAGGAGTGAAAGGGGGAGACAGCTGTGGCAAAGAGTCCGCTCTCCCTGTGTCATGGGGGAAAGGCTGGCGCTGGGCTTTGGGCTCACTCTCTCCCCATGTCATCCAAACAGAGGGGGTTTGCTGGAGCCCTGATGGCCCTGCGAGGCAATGCGCCTGGGAGTGAGCAGCTTGCTGGGGTGGGGCCGGTGGTTGTTTGCCATGCACCAAACCAGGCAGCCACTGGGAGACATTTCTAAAGCATGCAGGCATTTGTGCTGCTCTGGCCAGTGTCGGCCAGCCAGGAAACGCGGAGTGCAGCAAGCGCCCACTGTGCAGCCCAGCTGCGGTGTGGGGTCCTTGCAATGGCTCCTCAGCATCTGCCCAGCCTGTCCCGCTGCCATCCCCACTGGAGGGCAGAACGCATGTCCTCCCCAACCAGGGCCAGCTCTAGCAATTTCGCTGCCCCAAGCACGGCGGCACGCCGCGGGGGGCACTCTGCCCCTCGCTGGTCCCGCAGCTCCGGTGGACCTCCTGCAGGCGTTTCTGCGGGCGGTCAGCTGGTCCCGTGGCTCCGGTGGACCTGCCGCAGGCGTTTCTGTGGAGGGTCCAATGGTCCCGTGGCTCCGGTGGAGCTGCCATAGGTGTGTCTGCGGGAGGTCCACCGGAGCCGTGGGACCAGCGGAGCGTCCGCCGCCACGCCTGTGGCAGCTCCACTGGAGCCGCCTGCCGCCCTCCCAGCAACCAGCAGAGCGCTCCCTGCGGCGTGCCGCCCCAAGCAAGCGCTTGGTGCACTGTGGCCTGGAGCCGGCCCTGTCCCCAACCCATGCACCATGGAGGAGAGGCAGCACCTGAGTAGGACTGCACAGGGCCTTCTTCAGAGCCCACGTGGGCAGCCAGACTGGGGGGAGGGTCTCAGGGCAGGGCTGGTGTTGGGGGCTGATGTGTTTGGGGCTCATTGCCTGTCTGTTTGGTTTGGGGAAACTGCAGGTTTTATGTCATTGCATTTTACTGACACTTAGAGCCCTGGATTGGGGTGTTTGTGTGTGTGTTACACATCTAATTAAACACTTGTGTGCACACACACATGCACATACACACCTACGCTGAGCTAAGCTGCTCAGGGGGAAATCCCACACTAAACAAAGTCGCATTCTTGAAACGATACACTTGCGGATTTAGCAGAGGAGTGAGGCAATGTGAGGTCCAGGTCCCAGCTCCAGACTCAGCTGCACCCTTACCCTCTGTCCCATCCACAATTCCCTTGTCTCACCTGCTGCACACATCAGCCCCAGTCCATGGAGGCTGTTACGATGGCCTTGTCTGCCAAGCAGGGGCTGCATTAACTACTGAAGACAGCTGAGGAATCAAAGGGAGGGTGTCAAGTCAGCCAATTGGACTTGGCTAGTCCTGGAATTGTCTATTGGCTAAAGTCTGCCAGGTGCCCCCCTTCTGTGGTGGTGGACAGGACCTGCAACAGGCATCTGGGGAGTGTGCAGCTGGGTCCAGGGCTCTGTCGTGGCAAAGCCAAGCATGCATTGTTGTGTCCACATTCTGGGGGCTTGTCTACACTACCAAGTTTTGTTGACAAAACTTATGTCGACATCCAAAAGTCAACAAAACAAAAATTGCCAAAAGGTGTTCACACTTGCTCCCTCTGTTGACAGATCATGTCCACATTGGGGACACCATCATCAACAGGATGCGCAATGCACCATGGGTATGTATCCCACAGTGCAGTGTGTGGGAAGGAAGAACTGATCCCTGCACATGTTGGGATTCTCTCCCAGTTCTCCCATGGCCCCCCTGGCCGCCAAGAGCAGCATCATGAGCAGCAGCGTGAGCTCTCCATGCTGAGGTATGGCAAAGCAGCACAGCAGTCTGTCCCCCTCCCCCTGAAGCAGCAGCCTGCCTGCTGCTGTGTTCCTAGTGCAGCACAGAACAGAGCAGAACACAGATACTTCCTGGAGCTTTGAAACGGGAGGGGCACATGCCTGCAGGGCAGCGGAGATCAAAACACTGAGCAGAGCAATCAGGGCAGGCATTGTGGGATACTGGCGTAAGCCAGGTCTGTGGACAAAACAGTCAGCAGTGTCTACACTGGCTCTTTGTCGACAATAAAGGGAGAGGAAAAGACAAAAGTCTCTAGTAGGGGTGAAAGTCGTTTGTTGCCAAAACGGGGTGTTTTTCATGACAAAAGTCCCATTGTAGTGTGTATGTTCTTGCTGTTCTGTCACCAAGAGGCAGTTTTTGGCAACAAAACTTGCCAGTTTAGACAAACCCTCAGATACCATGGTGATGGGCAGCCTTGTAAAAGCCTAGCCAGGCAGCCAGAGCTGTGTGGTGCTGCTCAATAGCTAGGCAGCTCTGCTAGGCAGAACCCTGGCATCAGGTTTGGTGAAGGGGAACACTGTGTGCCATGAGCTCGGCCCTGCCCTCTGCCCCGGTGCCACTCTTTACTGTGCCAGCAACCCGCAGGCATGTAGGGTGAGGAAGGGGAGAGGCTGGCCTTGTGCAGAGACATGGGAGTGGCAGGGGTCGGTATTGAGTGAGTGAGGGGATCGACCAGCCCTGCTGCATGGGCAGGAGGGAGGGTGGGGTTGGAGCTTTGCCAGCACTTGAACAGGTACGTTAGAGCTCAAACCAATTCCATGGAAAGGAGTCTCCGGCCTGTGGGGTGGGGGCAGGGAAAACTGGGTGGTGGAAATGTAATGAGATGGTTCTGACCTCTTGGGCCTTCCCCTTGGGGTGATTCGTCACAGCCCCATTGACAGCGGCAATGGCAATACTCTTTGATTGCTCCTTGCTTTATTGTTATCAGCAGTGTTTTCAACTGTTATCAACCAAGGTTTTTGTAAATTAAAGAGTGTGTGTGGGCGTGCGCACACATGTGTGTGTATGCATGTGTGTGCGAGTGCACGTGTATGTTTGCATGTGTGCATGTCCACGTATGTGTGTGTGTGTGTATATATGCGTGTTCTGTCATTCAATGCCAGTTTAACACCTGCCTCTCCAGGCGCTCAGCAAAATGGCTGGGTGCACCCTGAGTTCAGAGCCTGGAAGGGAAGGTTAGCAAATAATTATTCCAAATTTTTATTCCATCTGCTGGCAAGGGGCTTGGGTCTCCACAGATGGGAGGGTGCCCAGACACACCCCTGCACAGCCAGGGCTCACCCCATGGAGGCATTGACCTCTCCATGCCAAGAAGTGCCAGCTCCATGCCTGACCCATGCTCGCACAAGCCAAGTGTGAGGGCATGCTGAGCTTGCCACGGCCGCTGGTTTGGAGTCTGACCTTCCCCAGGGGGCCGCGGGGGTGGGGTCCTCATTGTCAGAGCCCTGGCGCTACCAAACTGCTGCACTCATTCGCTCCCGGCCAGTCCTGGGGATTCTGCCCTGCACTAAGCCACAGCACTGGGGCTCGTCACCCTGAGTAGAGAGCAGCTCAGGTTGTCTCCCCCTGGCTCACACCTCAGCCAGTCCCCAGGTGGTCAGTGGAGGGCACCCCTCCCCCCATCCATCCTCTCTTGTGCCCTTCAGCTCTGCACAAAGGCCTGGGCAGTTGAAGCCCAGTTGAGGCAGCACTCAGCACAGGCGGCCCCTGTCCAGGCTCAGGGCTACATCCTGCCACTGCTGTGGGAATTCAGCTGGGGATGGGACAGTTTGGCTTCCGGGTAATTAGGCAGGGAAATGATTTATGTCCTGGGGAAACATCCTGTCCCCCACCTGATGCCCCAGCAGCAGGTGTAATGCAGGAGAACAGCTGACCTGTCTGTAACACAGGGGGCTCTAGTCCTGACAGCACAGCCATTCTCCGGGTAGCGTCGGGCCTGCTGGGGAGAGTGAGCACCAGTGTTGCCTGGCATGGGCCTAAGGGAATGGTCAACATTGGCACTGCCCTCCAGGATGCCCTGTAGCCACCTCTGCTCCCAGTGGCTGCTCCCTGTGCCATGCCTGCCCAGGGCCAGGCAGCGGAGCAGGGGAAGGACTCAGCGAGTGCCACACCTATGTGCACTTCTTGTAGTGTGGGGCCCAAAACTGGACACAGTACTCCAGATGAGGCCTCACCAATGTCAAATAGAGGGGAATGATCACATCCCTTGATCTGCTGGCAATGCCCCTACTTATACAGCCCAAAATGCAGTTAGCTTTCTTGGCAACAAGGGCACACTGGTGACTCATGTGCCGCTTCTCGTCCACTATAACTCCTAGGTCCTTTTCTGCAGAACTGCTGCCTAGCCATTCGGTCCCTAGTCTGTAGCGATGCATGGGATTCTTCCGTCCTAAGTGCAGGACTCTGCACTTGTCCTTGTTGAACCTCATCCAGTTTCTTTTGGCCCAATCCTCTAATTTGTCTAGGTCTCTCTGTATCTTAACCATACCCTCCAGCATATCTACCACTCCTCCCAGTTTAGTGTCATCTGCAAAATTGCTGAGAGTGCAGTCCACGCCATCCTCCAGATCATAAATCCTGGGGGCCAAAGCATGGGATGGGACACTGCAGGGAGTGCAGGACGCCAGGCCCAGTGAATGTGCCTGCTGGCATGGCACCCTACCCTGAAGTGGCACACATACTGCCCACCCATGGCCAGCACCAGCTGTGCCAGTGATACCTCTCTGGAAGGCAGCAGGGCTAAGTGTGAACGTGGCACCAACATGCCCTCTGTCCCTGCTGCGCTCAGGAGCGAGGGCGACACAGACTGAGCTCAGCGGGGCTGCAGCAATGACTCTGCACTGTCCAGACTGTGCCAGTGTCCCACTCCTGGGCTCTCCACATCATAGCTGGCCTCCACCAGCATCAGCCTTCTGTCCCGGTTCCTCGCCTTGGTCTTGGTGCTGTCGGAGGGCGCAGGAGCTGAGGGCTTTCAGCCCCTGTGCACCCCCATCTGTATAGTGCTGCTTGGGGTCATGTAGCTCACATTTCACACTTGGGCCTGGCCTATGTCCTGGTGTCAGCCATGCGGGGTGAGCCTGGGCACTGCAGAGCAGCCACCTTGCCTGGCTCCTTCGCATGCTGTCACAAATGGCTTTTGCTAGGCTTGGTGAGGGCAACGTGTGCTGGAGGGACAGCTGGCAGGGAGGGGCAAGGTTGCGTGGGTTAGCTGTACTGGGCGCTGGAGCCCAGCATGAGAAGAGCCCTGGCCTGTGCCAGGCCTGGTACTGAGAGCTGGTGCCAGCCAGGCTGCTGGTTTGAGTGCATGAGGCAGAGCAAGCGTGGCCTGGCTTCCCCTTGGCCAGGGCTGCCTGAGTCACGTGCAGGAACAGATGGGCTGCGACACAGACACCCGGCTTCATTACCCACCAATATGGTACCTGTCACTGACTCACACCAATGAACTCACAACATGTGTCATCTCCTGCTGCCAGCACTGCGCGGCTGAGCACGGCCTGCCCAGCCTAGTGCGGCCTGCCCAGCACAGCCTGCCCAGCACAGCACAGCCTGCCCAGCCCAGCACAGCCTGTCTAGCCCAACACAGCCTCCCCCACCCAGTGCGGCCTGCCCAGCACAGCACAGCCTGCCCAGCATGGCACAGCCTGCACAGCCCAGTGCGGCCTGCCCAGCCCAGTGCAGCCTGCCTAGCACAGCCTGCCCAGCACAGCACAGCCTGCCCAGCCCAGTGTGGCCTGCCCAGCACAGCACAGCCTGCCCAGCACAGCACAGCCTGTCTAGCCTAACACAGCCTCCCCAGCCCAGCGCAGCCTGCCCAGCACAGCCTGCAAAGCCCAATGCAGCTTGCCCAGCCCAGTGTGGCCTGCCCACCATGGCACGGCCTGCCCAGCACAGCCTGTCCAGCATGGCCTGCCCAGCCCAGTGTAGCCTGCCCAGCATAGCCTGCCCAGCCCAGTGCAGCCTGCCCAGCCCAGCACAGCCTGCCCAACTAAGCATGGCCTGCCCAGCACAGCCTGCCCAGCCCAGTGCAGTCTGCCCAGCCCAGTGCAGCCTGCCCAGCACAGCCTGGCCAGCCCAGTGCGGCCTCCCCAGCATGGCCTGCCCAGCCCAGAGCAACCTGCCCAGCACAGCCCACAACCCAACCCTAGAACCTTGGGTGGGACTCTGAGAAGGGGGGAGTACTCTGGAGAACCCCCATAGGAAATAAATCCAGCTCCCTCCACCCCAGTTGAATCTTCAGGCATGGGGCTCCCCCAGCCCTTTCCTGTGCTAATGCTGTGCCTCACCCACACTGGCCACACATTGCAAGTCACCTTCTCTCAGGCTAGGGTCCAAGAACAGAGGCTGCCCAGACTAGGGGCCGTGTTGGAAAATTTAGGACAAAGCATCCAAAGGACTTGCTGCCAATCATAGAATATCAAGGTTGGAAGGGACCTCAGGGGATCATCTAGTCTAACCCTCTGCTCAAAGCAGGAGCAATCCCCAGACAGATTTTCACCCCAGTTCCCTAAATGGCCCCCTCAAGGATCAGACTTATGATCCTGTGTTTAGCAGGCCAATGCTCAAACCACTAAGCTATGCCTCCCCCCAAAAGAATCTTTTAAGGGCGCACTCTGTCCTGTATCCCAGCTCTGCTGCTATGCCTGCTGGCCCCACCTGGACTCCCCACATACAGCTCCCCTCACTCTCACCCCAGGGCCCCTGCCGCCCCCCCCCAACTCCCCTCACTTCCACCCTGACCACATCCTTCCACCCTGCTGATCTGAAGCAGCCCAGGGTGCTGCTCACAACCATCCCTGCCCAGCCTGTTCTCCAGGAGCCAAGCTGGCCTGTTGCCAGCATGACGAGCTGCGCAAGGGCCGTGTGATTTGCTGGGCATACGACGCAGGCCTCAGATGTCAGGTAGGGGGCATGTGGGTTAGACTGGGCACTGCCCATACTGAGGTCAGAGGAACGTGAATACCTCAGAGCTCAGAGCAGAGGCTGGGGGAGCTGGAGAGTCTGCCCAGAGCGGTGGTGCCAGGTGCGCTGCTGCAGCAAGGCAGACAGACCTGCATGCTGTGACCCAGGCCAGCTGCTCTCCCAGCTCAGCGCTGGTGGAGCTGGCTGGGTTGCAGGCTCCCAATGGGCATTGGGGTTTCTGTCCTTTGCTTGACATGCCTCAGATCTCTGAGGAACCGGCACATCACGTTGCTGGAAGAGGTGCCTGCAAATGGCTGCCAGCCCAGCCCCCCCGGAAACACTTCCAGGGCCAAGCCGAGTGGGGCTGTGGTGTTAACGGGCTTGATGGTTAGAAGCTGCAGCCCAGAGCTCCCCTCTGAGAGTGTGAGCCTGATGGGCTTCCCTCAGAGCTGGGCTGGCAGCAGATAAGGGGGAATGAAAGGCTCTAAGGTGCAGCTAGTCTGTGAACCAGGACAACATCATGCAGCGCCCCCACACCCTGTCGTCAGACTCCTCCTCAGCCAGTCCCTCCCTCATGCTCCTGAGCAGGCATAGCCGGCTGCTGGAGACACGATTGAACGCTCCTGATCCTAGCACACAGTGCTGGCTGCTGGGACCCCCTCTGCAGAGGAGCTGGGCTGGGGTGGGGGCATCTACGGGTTCAAACCTGGCCAGTCTGCACCCAGACACAGGGCAGAGATGCACTCAACTGGCACAGACAACGCATGGTGGTGGCACCTGCAAACTTGTCGCATCAAATACAGCCAGGGTCCCACCCCCTGCCCACCCCCAATCTGACCCATACCCAGCCAGCACCCCACACTCTGCCCAACTCCACTCCAACCTGAACCAGCCAGCGCCCCACACCCTGCCCACCTCCACTCCGACTCAGACCTAGCCAGCCCCCCACACTGTGCCCACAGCTCATTCCGACCCATTCCCAACCAGCCCCACACACCCTGCCCACCCCCACTCCGACCTGAACCCAGCCAGCGTCCCACACCATGTCCACTGCTACTCCGACCCATTCCCAGCCAGCACCCTACATCCTGCCCGTTCCCACTTTTACCTGTACCCAGCCAGTGCCCCACCCCCTTCCCACCCCACTCTGACCCATATCCAGCCAGTGCCCCATCCGTGCCCATCCCCACTCCAATGTGTATCCAGCCAGCACCCCACACTTTGCCCACTGCCACTCTGACTCATATCCAGCCAGCACCCCACACCCTGTCCACCCCCACTCCAACCTGTACCCAGCCAGCGCCTCACACCCTATCTCCACTCCAACCCAGACCCAGCCAGCACCCCGCCCCCTGCCCACTCCCACTCCAATTCATATGTGCCCAGCATCCTGCACACTCCATTCAGACCCCTTTATACCCAGCTTCCTGCTCCCTGCACGCACTCCTCAGACCCAAATACAGCCAGCTCCCTGAACCCTTACTGTAATGTGCCCATTTGAGCGGGGGCAGTGGAGACGGGCCCCACAGAGCTCCCAGCTCTGCTAGAGGGATTGCTCCGTGTGCTTGTGAGGGTGAAACATGAATTGCATGAGCTGGAGTCAGGGCAGGTACTGGGCTAGTGCCTCTCCAGACAGCTCTGCTGATGCACATCAGTGCTGCCCTGCTCCCACAGCTCGGGCCTGCTGCCTCCTGCCCCATTCCAGCCTGGGGCTCCACACGCAACTCGGCCAGAGCCCATACTGCTCTCCCAGGAATGGGTTACTTCTGAGCAAGGCTGAAGGGGACCCCAGCCAATGGATCTGTGACCCAGACATGTGTTCCAAAGTGTAAGCAGGGCAATGAGTTTTAGTAAGGGGCCAACAGTCCCCTCGCACAAGGGCTGGGCTGAGCCCCATGTGAGCAGAGCCAGGCCCTGCAGGGCTGCGTGGCCAAGGCACTGTCCCAGTCCAGTTGGCGTTAGAGCAGATCAGAACCCTGCACCCAAAAACCGGCCTCAGTGGGAGCTAGCCAGAGTAGCGTGTAGGGTCCATGGCTCCTGCACCTGGGCCCCTCCATGCCAGACTGCTTAGCACAGTGTTTTTGCTGCACCAGCGTGGCTGCTCAGTGAGGTTTATAACTTCCAACAGGAGCTGCCTGCAGGGTTGTGTTTAAATCACTGGCTGATTGGGGTAATCATGGGCACACTGAGTGCATTAGCTGCAAAGGTTTATAAAGGGAAATTAAAATAAAATTGGATGTGACAGAAAAGTACATGGAAAATTAGCAGGAGAATATGAATATTTATGGGTGCGCCGAGCGAGCGCTAGGGAGAACATTCCTTCCTGCTCCCACAGCTCCGCAACCCACTGCCACCACTGCCACCGAGTCCAGAGCAGCAGGGAACCCCAGCTGGCCCCTCCCAGCCTGGCCTGGCCAGTGCCAGCCAGCAGTGATGGGAGTGTTGCGGGGCAAGGTGCTGAGTGGCGCAAGATTTCATCTCCTGAGGCTGATGGCTCATTGCACTACACAGAAAACTCCTCTCCATCTATTTACTGTGAGCTGGGGGCATTATCAGCAAGTAGCCAGGCAGTGCCTGGGCAATGAGTGTACATGGTGGCTGGTGGGCTGTGCCCCTGCGGTGCATGTGCACATAGGTACATGTCTGTTGCCACGTCTGTGTGCACAGGCCAGAATGTGGGACTGTGTCTGCATGGCCACACACACACAGCTGTTTGTCCAAGGGTCTTTCTGGACCTGGCCTCAGGTTCCCCCACAGCCTGGGGTGACACCCGCAGCCACGATGGGCTGTCGGAGGGGGATCTGTGGGTGCGATCTGCCCCCCGTTAGAGTCACAGCTCTAGATAACTGGGCAGAGCTCAGCCCCAGGGGACAGGGTTACAGCTTGCTGAGGTCTGGATCCCTCTCAGGAGGGCATGGCACCAGCAAGGGAGGGGGATTGCTCCCAGTTGGCCTCATGACCCTGCTGGTTCTGACAGCGCTGCCCCGAAGGGATGCAGAGCACTCATCGGTGGGTGCAACCCCCAGGCCTTGGCCCCCCTCCCAGCTCCCTCAGCACTGCAGTGAAAGCTGGAGCGATGGCAAGGCTCCCCACTGTCCAGCCCAGGACCTCCACCCAGGGCCACGCTGAGAACGGCTGTGGGAGTTGCGCCCTGGGGGGACGGAGGTGATGCAGGTGGGAGGAGGAAGGGCAGAGCCATCTCAGCTGCTAATAGTGCCCCAGGCAATGCTATGTTCAGGGCCTTCTGGCCTCCTCGCCAAAAGCAGGACCCAGCTCGTGACCTGAGCCCTCCTGGCCACTAACCTGCAGCCAGCGCTCTGCACTTCACCCCGGCTGGGGGGCTCCAGGTTGGCAAAGGAGAGAGAGCCCCTGGGAACACCCTAGCAGGGTCAGCACTCGGCAGCCATGGCTCCGCAAAGCTAGAGATGAGAGCACTTCCCCTGGCGTGGCCATAGGGTGACCAGATGTCCCGATTTTATAGAGACAGTCCTGATTTTTGGGTCTTTTTCTTATATAGGCTCCTATTACCCCCCTCCCCATCCCTATTTTTCACACTTGCTGGCTGGTCACCCTACGTGGCTGGCTCCCCGGGACTGTCAGTGCTGCTCCATCAGAAGCTAGCACTCAATGCTCCAGGTCTGAGCCCCACGCCAGCCCCAGCTCTCCACTGCAGACAAACGCCTCATGTCAACAGGCGATAGGGGAGCAAGGAGGGACAGATTAACTGTCCCCCAAAGGCAGCTGGGGCAAGAGCTGGGCACAGGGCATTTTGTGGGCAACAGGCTGCCCCAAATCCCCTCAGTCCAGTGCCCATCACCATGGGATCCCTGGAGCCTGGGGTGCATGCAGAACTGCTAATGTTGGCCCTTTCCCCCCAGTGATCCGGGTGAGGATGCTGGGTCTCCAACTCCCCAGGTCAGTGCACATTCAATCAGTATCACCCCCATCTGTACAGGGACCCCAGGCCAGGCCAGGAACAGCCAGCACAGGAGAGAAGCACACTGCAGTGTCACATTCACTGGCATCAGTGTGGGCCCTTTTCCTCTGTATCCTCCTGCCTCAGGCTCTGCCCCAACCCACTTGTCCCATTCTCCATTCCTGCCCCAGGGCCCTGGCCTGTCTTGTCTCTGCTGCAGTTCCCTCTCTGATCCCATCCCCTCGGCTCAGTCCCCTGTGACAGAGTGGGAATTTTTCATGATATTTGGGATTAATATGTGTGTGCCTCAGTTTCCCCTATGATTAACTAGATGAAGGGAGGATGTTTACTCGTGGAGAGACACAGAGATCGAGTGGGACTGATGTCTAGCTGCCTGGGGGCCCATGCCCATGGAAAGTCCCGGAAGACAATGGCCACTCCAATTGCCTGTCCATTTGGCACCTAGCAACAAATGAACATGGACACAGACCCCACTGGAGGAAGCCAGCCAGTTGTGACCAGCCGGGGAACAAAGGACTGGGGAGGGACCAGGTGGGGTTAAGTATAGGCTGCTGGAGATAGGGGAGAAGCTTCTGGACTGAGACTAAAGAGGGGTCAGAGGGCTCAGGACTGAACCACATGGCTTACTATGCTGTATCTTTCTATTCTCCACATTAAGTAAGAGCTCTCCATGATGTGTTCCAAACATCTAAACAATCCTGCTTGTGCACTGTTGGCTGAGAGTCACTGCAGAGCCAGGAAGCTGGGAGCGCATGGTTCCTTTTGGGTGTGTAAGTTTCCCTCCAATGTCCAATCCAGGTGGACTTGCTGAAGGGAGCTCACGGTGTGAAGCAGGAGGGCTAAAGGCTCCGAGGTGGTGAAGCCCAGGGCCTTATCCCAGAGAGAGAGTGTGACCCTTTGGGGGCTGACACACTGAGGGGTCCTCCCAGAGACTGTTCCAGAGCCGGGCCTGTAGATCTGTGACACCTCCATCTCCCCTCATGGGTTCACTCCCTCTGTGATCCTATCCCCCTGGCACAGCTCCCACATCTCTCACAAGATGGGGGTTTGGGCTGCTGAGGGCCGGTGGTGTTGGGGCAGGGAGGCTGAGGGGTCAGAGTTGAGGCTTGGATCCCTCAATCAGCTGCCCCCTCCCCCATTTCACCCCTCTCTGGGAGCACTGCCCCACGCAAAGAGTGGGAAGTCCCTGTTCACTCTCCTGCTGCCTGCATGTAGCAGGGTTCAGGCTCCGAACCAGCCAGCAGGGAGGAAGCGCGGCCCTTGGAGCAATGAGGGCACTGAGGAGTGAGGGGGGATGGGTGGCTGTGGCAACCACAGCTGTTGGTTCCTGCCTCTGAGTGAGCAGCAACCCTGGAGAATGCCCATGTCCCGTGCTCTCTGCTGCCCAGACTGGTGAGTCGGGTGGGGCCCTGGGAGATGCAGGGACATGGGCACCTATGTGGAGCATTGGCAGTGATTAGCTGTGTCGAAGGTACTTCCTCCACCTTTCAGTAGGCCAGGAGGCTTTGTTGATGGAGCTGGTCTCACGGCTGTGGGGGCCTGGAGCAGGGGTGAGGGACACTCAATTCTCTCACCCCTTCTCCGCTTGCGATCAATTAAACACAAGGGCTGGGAGAGGAGAGTGCGGGAAGTGGGAGCCCTGCTGGGTGAGCGGCTGTGGCGGATGGGATCAGCACTGGTAAAGGCTGCGGGACTAGCACCTGCTGCACCCTGTGGGATGCCGTTACCTCATCATGCAGCCCATGACAGGCTCAGCTGGCACCGCCTGTCCCTGCCGCTTGGCAGGCTATTCTGACTGCGCACAAAGCAGCACTGAGAGCTGAGCACCCCCGCACCGTGGGTTCCCCCCATGTCTGTGCGGGCTCCTCCCAGAGAACATGGCTGGCAAAGGTGGGAGGGACCCAGCAGAGGAACTGGGGGATCCTGAATCCCGCGCTGCCAGCCCTTCCTGGAGGCACCTGCCCAAGGAAGCAGCTGGACATCCCATCTCTCAGCTGGGTCCATAAGCCAGGGCAGTCAGGTCATGCTGCAGGCTCTTGGCTGAACCATGTGCCACTGGCAGCTGCAGGAGCCTGGCTGGTGAGACAGCAATGGGGCCCCGAGGGACCCTGAGCAAAGTCCATTGCCCCCACGTGGGGCAAGGTATGAGACCCTACCTGTGGGGAACAGAGCCTGGGCCAGGGCCTGCTTTTCAAACCAGCCCCCGCTTCCCCACATCCACAGTGCACTGCTCTCCACCCAAGGGCAGCACCATCCGGGCCCAGGCTAGGATTCGGAGCTGGCCCTGCAGGGGACTGGCTGGCAGCTGCCATGCCCTGTAACTCCAGCCAAGGCACAGGGTCACATCTGACCCCTTTCGGGCAACTCTGACAGGCTGGGCAACCTGGTGCCCTGCACACTCCCAGGAGGTGCCAGCCCATGGCTGAGCTCAGACTGGGATACAGGAAGGCAGGGGCTGCATCATGGTCAGGGCAGGAGAGGGTATGCCCAGGGGAGAGGGCCCTGCCAGCTCACAGTGGCCGCATGCTGTGCCAGCACTGGTGAACCCCCCAGTCTGGGGTGGCACATCTATGCTGCTGTAGTGGCAGGTAAGGGGAAGGCTCCTCCCTGGCTCCCCAATCAATGCACAGAAACTGGACCTAGATCCTGCTGAAACGGAGTGGGCTGCCGCTCCCGGCCTGATGAGGAGGTATGAAGCTACCTGCCTCATCCCAGCCCCCAGCAGCCCCACGGTGAGCCCTGTGCTGGGCTCCCCTGTGTGCTGACACAGCCCTGCCCCCGCCCGCTGTCACACTTAGCAGCCATTAAAATCATTTAACTGTTCAAATATTCAACGGGTCGCTTAAATATTTATCAGCAACGTTATTCTGATTGTTAAACACACATTAGCACAGGGTGGAACCTAGCTCCTTGCTCATCAGCCCAACCCCATGTGCACATACCGGCACACCCATGCACATGTGTGTGCACATGTACACCCACCCCAGACACAGGTGCACAAGCACGTGCACATGCATGCTGCCTCTGTGGCAAAGGGGGTGAATGTGCAGAAGAGAGCTGCTGAAATCCCAGCCATCTGGCTGGGTGAAACCAGTGGTTATGGCAAAGACCCTTGGCTTTAAGCCACTGATCTCCCTGTGCAGGGACCCACGGAAAGTCAACCACTTCCCCCCCCCCCCCATTCATCTGGGGTGGGAGAGACAATAGGAAGAGAGCCCTCATGCACCTGCACACGTGCATCCCCCCAATACTTGTCTCCGGTGAGCTAGCTAGGGTTTCCAGGTGCCAGCTTGAAAAGGGACCCTGGTGGCTCCAGTCGGCAACACTGACCAGGCTGTTAAAAGTTTGGTCAGCGTCGCAGTGGGTCTAAGGCAGGCTTCCTACCTGTCCTGACTCTGCGCAGCTCCCGGAAGTGTTCAGCATGTCTGGCTCCTAGGTGCAGGGGCAGCCACCGTGGCTCTGTGCATTGCCCCCACTCCAAGTCCAGCTCTGCAGCTCCTGTTGCTGGGTAACCGTGGCCAATTGGAGCTGCGGGGGCAGCGTGCAGAGCCACCTGGCTGCCCCTGCACCTAGGAGCTGAGGGACATGTCGCCACTTCCAGGGAGCTGCCTGAGTAAGGTAAGTGCCATCCAGAGCCTGCACCCCACACCCTCTCCCATGCTCCAACCTCCTGTCCCAGCCCTGAGCTACCTCCTGCACCCAAACTCCCTCCCAGAGCCTGCACCCCAACCCCCCCCCCACACTCCAACCCTCCACCCCAGCTTGGAGTTCCCTCCCACACTCCGAACATTTCATCCCTGGCCCCACTCTGGAGCCCACACCTGGAGCCCAGACCCCGTACCTCCTCTGACACCTCAATCCCCTGTCTCAGCCCAGAGCCCCCTCCCACACTCTGAACCCCTCAGCCCACCCCTGAGCCTGGAGACCCCTCCTGCACCCCAAACCCTCATCCCTGGTCCCACCCCAGAGCCCACACCCCCAGCCGGAGCCCTCACCCCAACTCTCTGCCCTAGCCCTGAGCCCCACACCCTTAGCTGGAACCCTTATACCCTCTTGCAGCCCAACCCCCTGCCCCCACCCAGTGAAAATGAGTGAGTGAGTGAGGGTGGGGGAGAACAAGCAAGTGACAGAGGGAGGGGAGATGGACTGAGTGGGGTGGGGGCCTCATAAAATGGGTGGGACAGGGGCGGGGCCTTGGGAAAGGGGCAGGGCAGGGGCAGGGCAAGGGTGTTCAGTTTTGTGCAATTAGAAAGTTGGCAGCCTTAAGCCAGAGAACTCTTGTGAGCAGCCAGGGCCTGCCATTTCTGCTCCTGAAATGCATCAGGGAGAGCTCTGCATAGGCAGCAAGAAGGATTGACAGGGGCTCTGCTGACACTCCACGGGTCTGCCCCCCTTGATGTGGGGGAGAAGGCAGGGCCCCAGAGCTCAGCTCTGCCCCTTCTCCTGCTGAAAGTCAAGTGCTGGTCAGAGCTGAGCTGGGCAGTTCTAGGGGAAGGGCTGATGAGATCCAGGTACCCTGGGCTGGGATACTCCAGGCTGGTTCCGGGCCAGAGCCCTGGCCTCCTGGCAAGTTGCACTGAGGCGGCTGTGGCCCAGGCAAAGGCTGATGCTGCACATCCCCACCATTAATGCAGCATGAAAAGCCAAATGGCGTTTGTGCCTTTTTATAGAAACTGGATGGTGCATGGAGCCCCCCAGCTCCCCCGCACCCCTGTCTCAGGCACACGAGACTGGCTGGCCCTGACCACTCTCCATTTGCTGGGGGACTTTGGCCACGTCCCCACAGGACCAGATTGGTGACATTGCAAGATGGGGAACACTGAGCCCTTGGGATGCCCAGAGTCCTCCTGCCCCTTGGGCCCTGCTGCAGCAGAGCAGCCACCTCAGGTGTCCCGTAGCCAGGAGGCCAAGGCGAGGGCTCCACAGCTGCATCCTTCTCATCAGTGATGTGCTTCCAGGCTCACTGTCCTTCCAAGGACTGCCATGCACTACGGGGAGTCCTCCCAACCCCTCCCCCACATGCTGCTGGGCACCCTCTCCATGCTCTGTGGGGCACCTTTCCGCCCCTCCCTTGTGCGTTGCTGGGTGCCCTCCCTGCCCCTCCCCCATGCACTGCAGGGTGCCCTCCCTGCTCCTCCCCCTTGTGCTGCTGGGTGCCCCCTCTCCCCTCCCCCATGCACTGGGGGACGCCCTCTCCATCCCTCCCCTACATGTTGCTGGGGCGCCCTCCCGACCCTTTCCCCATGTGCTGCCCTAGCTGCCCCTCTTCTTTGTGCTGTAGAGAGATTTATCAAGCAGTAACTCCTAAACCTATTGGTGACACTCCACAGTTGCACCTTGGCAGTGCCCTGGCTGGCGATCCTGTGCCTGTCTGTGCATGGGGACTGGGGCTCCATGCGAGTTGGGTGAATGCAAATGGCAGAAAAGGTGCTGGTCCTGAACTTCCTGTCAGTTCTGCATAGGGTGACCAGATGTCCTGATTTTATAGGCACAGTCCCTATTTTGGGGTCTTTTTTTATATAGGCTCCTATTACCCCCCAACTCCATCCCGATTTTTCACACTTGCTGTCTGGTCACCCTAGTTCTGCAGAGGTCACTGTGGCCAGACCCTGTGCCCCGGCCTCCCCACAAAGCCAGTGAGAGCCGGAGGGGCTCAGCATCTCACAGGAATCTTTGGTCTGCACCAAAAGCCAGGGGCAAGCGAGGGCAGCCTTTGCATAGCTACTGATTTGGGCCAATGCTGCCTTCTCAAGCTGCCCTGGGAGCTGCCTGGCATAAGAACCTCTTGGACATGCCTGGACTCAGCTCCTCTTCTTTGGACGCCTGATCTATGGTCCATCCCTGCCCAGCAGAAGGGACTGCCAGCCTGTGTGATAGAGTCTCTCAGCTCCTCACCAGAAGGAGGGGGACTGAGCATAGGGCTAGGATGGGTGGGAGCTCATATGTGGGGGGTTCCCTAGAATTCTCCGGGCACTGAGCTGACCTCTGTCTGCAGCCAGACCCTTGTGTTTTTTGCTTTCCCTGCGCTGCCCCCTGAGGGCAGACAACCGCAGGGCTCAGGCAGTTTCTGAGGGTTCAAGTGAGCTGTGAGCATTTGGAAGGAGGGAGCTCTGGGGTTGGAGAAGGGTCCTGCTGCTGCTTTGCCTGCAGGGTGCAGCGAGTGGGAGCCCTGTGGCTGTTCAGAAGAGAGGAGAATTGCTTTGGGAGGAAGGGGCAAGAGAAGTCTGCTGGGCTGTGCTGATATGGGCTTGGCCTGCTGCCCTGGAGAGGCTAAGTGAGGCTTTTCTGGGCTCAAGCCCCCATGAAATAGGCTGCCTGCATTTCCTGAGCACTGGAGGGGGGTTCCAAATTCAGGAGTGCCCAAGAAGAGGGTGCTGCAAGCCCATTCCCCAGCCAGATCTGCTTGGCCCAACCTTCCCACTCCCTCCCCAACAGCTTGCCCCCCACTCAGGGTCATTAGAAGGACCCAGACACTAGGATCCCAGGCAAGCTTTTGGCTAGATCCTTCCAGAGGTGCCAGGGCAGGCTGATCTCGGGGATGAAGCATGGCCCTGCGGTCAGGGCACTGAAACTGAGGGAGTTCTGCTGCAAACTACTTGGGTGGGTCATTCCGCCTGTCAGTGCTCCAGCTACACAGCAGGGCCATAGACCTGCCCTACTTCCCTGGGCAGGTGAAGGGCAATCCTGGGAGGGGCTCTGCTAAGATGGAGGGTTGTTCTACGGACACCCACTGCAGCTGGGCCAATGGATGTCTTGAGTGGGCAGATTTTGGCCCCTAGAGAGGCAAAGCTGTTTGCATCTGCATCCCTTTCAAAAGGGTACAAAGGAGAGCAGCATTTCATAGAAATAGGAATCATAGAAAATGCGTCACCACAAACAAACAAAGGCAAAGGAAACAGCCAAGCATTTTGCCTCTGTTGACACCACTTGAAATCTGCTATGTAATCTGCACTGTCTGTAATATTTCTGGATACCCTTTGCTGTAAGATTACAAGGCCTTGTATCTGAGTATCCTTGAGCCAATGTTTGCATTATTCACTTGCTCCTACCTAAGGAAAGGACAGAATAAAGATTGATTCATAAAAAAAATATTAGCAAGACAGAGAAAGGGAGAGAGAATATCGCCGGCTAAGCACATTGGCTGGGAATGCACCATCCAACAGAGCTGCCCAGTGCTGGCTGGCAAATGCCCCTTTGCTAGCAAAGCTACCCAGCACAATCTGGGAAATGTGCCTTCTGTAACAGTGTCCAGCACGGCAAGTGAAATGCCCTGTAACTAGCTCCTGACTGCATCAAAAGGGCTAAGGCGATCCTGGGACACATAAACAGGGGAATCTCGAGTAGGAGCAGAGAGGTTATTTTATCTCTGGATTTGGTGCTGGTGCTGGAATCCTGTGTCTGGTTCTGGTGTCCACAACTCAGGAAGGAGGTTGATAGACTGGAGAGAGGTCAGAGAAGAGCACAAGAATGATTAAAGGGTTAGAAAACCTGCCTGATAGTGATAGACTCAGAGCTCAATCTATTTAATTTAACAAAGAGAAGATTAAGGGGGGGACTTGATCCCAGTCTGTAAGTACCTACAGGGGAATGAATATTTAATAATGGGCTCGTCAGTCTAGCAGAGAAAGGATAACATGATCCAGTGGCTGGAAGATGAAGCTAGACAAATTCAGAATGAAACAAGATGTGCATTTTTAACAATGAGGGTAATTAACCACTGGAATAATTTACTTGGTGTGGGGGATGCTCCATCACTGACAATTTTTAAATGCAGATTGGCTGTTTTTCTAAGAGATCTGCCCTAGGAATGATTTGGGACAGTTCTCTGGCCTGTGTTATACAGGGGGATAAACTAGATCAGGGGTCTCAAACACGCGGCCCGTGAGGTTATTTTCTGTGGCCTGCGAGGACCTCACAATCCCCCCGCCCTCCTCCAGCGTTTACCTAGAATGGCTCCAGCCTGAAGCGCACTGGGGGCACAACAGGCTCCCTGCCTGCCCTGCCCCAACTCCGCTCCAGGAAGGGGACACAACCTGTGGGAGAAGAGGCAGGGGTGTATGTGTTCCTTTTGCTTCAGGCACCGCCTGCAGCAGCTCCCATTGGCCACGGTTCCCTATTCCCAGCCAATGAGAGATGCTGGGGGAGGTGCCTGAAGCAACAGCAACACACACACCTTGTGCCCCTGCTCCCCCTCCTTCCAGCTGCTTCCTGGAGCAGCATGGGGGCAGGGCGGGCAGGCAGGCAGGGAGGGAGCCTGCCCTGCCCCTGGTGCTCGCTGGGCCAGAGCCCACCTCCCAAACCCCTCCTGTAGTCGACCCCCCTGCCACACCCCTCCTGCACCTCAACCCACTGCCCTGAGCCCCCTGCTGCACCTTGACCCCCTGCTGCACCCCACACCCTCCTGCAACCCAACCCCCTTCCCTGAGTCGCCTGCCGCACCCCTCCTGCACCCCGATCCCCTGCCCTGACCCCCTGCCACTCTTCTCACCGCTCCTGCACCCCACACCCCAACCCACTGCCCTGAGCCCCCTGCCACATCCCGACCCCCTGCTGTACCCTGCACCCTGACTCCCTGCCCTGAGCCCCCTGCTGTACCCCACACCCCTCCTGCACCCCAACCCCCTTCCCTGAGCCACCTGTCGCACTCCTTTTGCACCCTGATCCCCTGCCCTGACCCCCTGCCGCTCTTCTCACTCCTCCTGCACCCCACACCCCAACCCACTGCCCTGAGCCCCCTAGTGCACCCCTCCTGCACCCCAATCCCCTGCCCTTACCTCCTGCTGTACCCCTCCTGCACCCCAACCCCCTGCCTTGACCCCCTGCTGCACCCTCATCCCTCCTGCACCCCACTCCCCAACTCCCTGCCCTGAGCCCTTGCCACACCCCACACCCCTCCTGCACCCCCTGGGGGCATGGATGGGAAGGAGTTGAGGTGGGAATTTCAGGGAAGGGATTGGAATGGGGGTAATGCAGCCCTCAGGCCAATGCATTAGTCCTCATGTGGCCCTCGTGGTCATTTGAGTTTGAGACCCTTGGACTAGATGATCACAATGGTCCCTTCTGGCCTTGCAATCTAGGACTATTTTAAACTTGTCAGTGTACTGCGGTGGGTGAGGGTGCTGCGGAATGGCACTATGGGAAGTATTACCAAGCTTAATAAAGATGCCTTATTCATGTAAAGGTCTTTATCCTTACTCAAGGGTGATGCTGAAATCCTGACTACAAGGTAGGCTCTTGTATTACCTGGGATTAGCACTGCCAGCCAAGCAGATCTGGACATGGTGGATTTACCAGACAAAACATCAGCTGGGTGTTCAGCAGCACTGGGAGAATGCAGCCATCGCAGGGTCTCCAGCCAGGGAATGTTCCATTTCAAGCACTAGCTGCTCTTCTACCTGGGGCCCCAGATACTGAACAGGATCAAATTCCTGTACACTAGATAGTGGCCTGAATTAGAACCATCCAAGCCATAACAGATCAGGCTGAATTAGGCAGGGACAGAATATTGGACCTGCCAGTGTCAGCCAAGCTTTGCGCTGAGGCAGAGCCAGCAGAGCCAGCAGCCACAACCCTTAGGAGAGAACAGACAAGGCATGTGGGAAGCGGAGCTCGGGGACTGAGCTGTAACTAATCATTTAGTCTGTAGATGTCATCTCTTTCTCTGCTGTCAAATATGGTCCACAATTTTAAAATATCCCTGTTATTCAGAGTTATTTGGTGGATACTTCTGAGAAGCAATTATTGGCCTGTTGCTTGTTTAAGACTGGTTTGTTTCATAGGTGCTGGGGGGTGGGTGGGAGCTGTCACAGACACACAGGTCGTGCCCGCTCTTGGCCCAGATGGTCCCTGGGGGGAATCCCCTTCAGTGTGAGAGCCCTTCTCGGGTGAGGTCACACCTGATCCTCTGCAACAACAAACCCTCTCCCACCACCTTGTTAAACATGCAGCACACAAGGAAACTGAGGAGCACAGACACTATTCGTGTAAAACACTACAAAAATCCCCAACTTCGTCACATCTCTCCCCCCTCCGAGTCTGAACTGAGCGGGGTCACTCCAGCCGGTGACCTGGGGAAGTTCAGGCTCCCCCTCTCTGGGACACAGCATCAGCTAATTCACGCTCCTCTTAACATAGACCACCTCCATACGATCATCCTGGCGGATCACACTCCACCCTAGGGATTTGGCATTAGCGCTTTTCATCTGGTGCAGCCATGTCAGGGTGAGTAGTCAGGGGCAAGTGGGCAGTGTGCACCATAAAGTGCCATCCAAATAGATATGGCTGCGGCTTTTAAGAGCCCATCTCAGGGCCAGGCATTCCTTCTCTATGGCCGTGTAGTTCTGCTCCAGGAGGAGCAGCTTCTTGCTCAGGTACACAATGGAGTGTCTCTTGCCTTTTGGATTGGCCTGCATCAGCAACGCACTCACCCTGGCATCTGAGGTGTGTCGCTGAACACCGTAAAGGGTTGGTCAAAGTCAGGTTAGGGTGTGTCTGATACCACGCAGTGCTGTTGGCCTACACAGCTGCAGTACATGACAGAGCATCACAATCCAGTCATGCCACACAATGTCTCACATCACACCATCTGTGCAATGAGCACTGCCACCCCCCATAACCTGTGCAGGGCGGCAAGCCTAAGTCCCAGAGAATTATTATGCCTTTTATGTGCACAGTGCTGTACAAATGCAGGACATAGTCCCTGCCCCAACCTAGCTAAGGGTATATCTATATTGGAGCTGGAGGTGTAATTTCCAGCTCAGGGAGATGTACCTTTGCTGGATCTGCTTGACTGAGCAGTGGAACAGGCAAGCTACCCATGCATACCTAGATCTCAGATGGGCTCATGCCTAGCATGGCTAGCTTGTCCTGCCACTTGCACCACCATGGCCACACTGCTATTTTCAGTGCACTAGCTTGCTCAGAGCTCACCTGGGTTTATCCACCTGAGTCAGAAATGATACCTCCCACTCTGGTGTAGACATCTTGTAAAATGGTGCCCAGATGGCAGGGGAGGGCAAGAAAACCGTGATGGAAACCCCTATCACTGGGATTGTTTTGTTTGCATCTTCGCTTCTGCTGTGGCGGATGCGGATGTGTGTGTGAAATTTCCCTTGTTATTATTTTCCATTTTCTCCCATTTGTTTTTCCTATGTTAATTCAGAAGCAGGCTCATCACTCCCTTGAAAATATGGGCCACCATCCTGAAGACCCTGAGGCCTGGCACAATGTTACTCATTCCAGCCCTGCACTGCAGGTATAAGATGCTCCCCTATGCCATTGGTAGCACTTTGCTCTGGTGTAAATGAGTGCCCGAGAGGCAGGGTAAAAGCAGCCCAACAACAGAACATGAATGAGCCAGGGGAATGTCTTCATCCAGCAAATGATTTCATCAGGGACTACACCCCACAGTTTGTGTATAGAGGGGCAAGGAGCGACTGCCTCCCAGCCAGTTGTAAATGTCCTTTGGATGGCACTCAGAAGGTTAAATACATACCAGTAAAAGCAGCAAAGAATCTTGTGACACCTTATAGACTAACAGACGTTTTGGAGCATGAGCTTTCGTGGGTGAATACCCACTTCGTCAGATGCATCTGACGAAGTGGGTATTCACCCATGAAAGCTCATGCTCCAAAACGTCTGTTAGTCTATAAGGTGCCACAAGATTCTTTGCTGCTTTTACAGATCCAGACTAACATGGCTACCCCTCTGAAACTTGATACCAGTAAAAATGTCTCAAATGCAATCAAGATATGTTTTGTGCAGTTATTGAATTAACATACGGTTAAGAGGGTGCAAACAATGTGCAAGTTTTGAGAGGATCCAAGCCTGAAACAGGAGTGACTGCTCCTCCCTGGTAACAGCCAAACTGGAGCAGGAGCAGAGGTCTGCTTCCAATGCACACAAGTCAGCCACCAACACCAGATGCCAACCAATATCTGATGAGTCTCTCTACCCAGCACATATGGGACAGGCCCTCATGGAAAATCAAGTAGCACAGAAAACCAAGGAATACAAGACCTTGATGCTAGATAAAAATCACTGGGACTAATCACAATTTTCTCCTAGTTTCTTCTCAAACTGACACTGGCATTTTCATGCCTGTGCAGTGGGAGGCAGGTGACCGGGCAAGGCCTGCTGGTGTGATATCCACCAGTCCTTCTCCGGCAGTGCTGGAGCCCATCACCGTGGTCTGAGACATCCAGAAATGAAGCTACTAACTGCCCCAGCTTTGTGAGTGTGAAATGACCCTCATTTGTAATCACAGCTTTCAAGGATCAATGTGTCATAGAGAAAGACCCCAGTGCACAGAACGTCTGCCCTGCAGACATCACTCGCATGACAAGAGGCACCCTTAGCGGGGCAGTATGAGAGTGAAGCAGGCAGCATGCCGGAATGCTTGAATATTGGCTTTAAAAACAACACTTAAGGCTCAAAATAGAGTGTGTTTGTTCCTGAAACATAAGCACCTGGGCTAAGAGGAGAACAACAGAAGGGAACAGGCAAAAGTCGAACAAAGCCAATTGCTGAGAATAAAGGATGCTCAGAACTGCATTGTCAAGAACAGGGCCACACAGCACATGGAGGGACATGCACCGTCACCATAGAAGCCAGCTCTATGAGGCAAACAGGTCTGCATGGAAAAACTGAGCCCCAAAACTGCGAGTTTAGGAGGAAGAGACTTTTGACTGTGAGGGAGTTTCGCCTACATTGTGCATGTCAACAAGTGCCGGTCAAAGCTGAGCTTCTAAGAAGTCAGATATAGAGGGGAAGTTCTCAATATCTGTCGGGTGATCAGAAGAGCCCTGTGATTTCGATGCTAATTGTTTGCTACTGTTGCATTTTTTAAATTACTTTTGAGTCAGAACTTTATAGGATGGTTGAGATAATGCCTGTGGCCTGAGCCAAGACCAGCCCTGGCCAGAAAACACCATGAAACATTTTGAAATTCTGGGAAAGAGACAGTCCCTCCCCCATCCCTGCCAGTAGACTGCATGTCTGGGAGGTGGGAGAACTTGATTCAAGGCCTTGTGCTGCCTGATCGGAAGTAGAGAGGTGAACTGTACAACCTGAGTGAGTGCCCCAACCACCAGCTACTCTGGTGTCTCTCCCATGCTTGGTGTCAGCAAAATGGCATTTTTGATTATAAAAAATGTCACTGAAAACTTTTCAACCAGCTCCACCCATGACCTCAGATGTCTCCACATACCTGCGGGCCAGTTGCCTGCCTGAATATATTTTGGGATACATGGACTTTCTGAGCCTGAAGTTACTGGAACGTGTGATTCTTTATCTGCATAACTGGGCCGGATCAGAGCACTGGTAATGCCAGTGACCTCAGAAGGGGCGGTCCCCAATCTGCTTCTCCAAGGAGCTCTGAGAGGCGTTCCAAAGGGGAGGAACTGGCTAGACCACCATCCCCATACCATGAACAAAAGGAAGAACCCTGTGCCATCATTCACAAGGAGTGTCCTATGCCTCAGCCTCCTGCCCCTATCATTGGCCAGCCCAAAGGCTTAGCTTTTACAAGGTGAGCTCTCCAGCTCTGCAGCTCCACGACTGGGTCTTCTGGCATCAGCACTCCTGTTTCTCTCCAGTGAGTCTACCTGAGTTCAGCCTCCTGTGACGAGACTTTTCACTCTTTAGGGAACACTGCACCCAGGGCATATCTTTAGTGACACAGCCTTTTCAAAGCAAGGAAGTGTTCCTTATTCCCTGGAAATCAGCATCAGAGAGACTGGGTTAGCATGGGAAAGCCAAGCTTAGGTCAGAGTCCATTTTAGCAAAACCCTCTGGCTCACTTTCCTCAGATCTGTCTCAGTCTCTGTCTCCTTGTCTCTGGGGGTGTCGGAGCTCAGTTCTTAATACAGCCACCTGGTACCTCTTGTTTTTGTTCCCAGTTGCAGCCTCTGCTGTGACCCATATTCAGCCTGCCCGGGCTTCCCAGTCCTTCAGCATTAATATCCAATCTTTAGCTTTTCCATTGTCTCTCAAGGGAACTCCATTCCTAGGTGCTGATTCCATTCAGGCCTTAATAATGTCCCAAAACAGAGCATATGTGACACCCTGCCCTGCCTCACTCCTCTCCCCCTCCAGGAGAAATCAACCTCATTACTCCCAGCAGGCAGCAATACACATGGGTGGGTAAACTGAGTCATGCATATACATCAAAATATTATATGAATTCCCACATTCTCCTCATCCTGCTGCTGGCTTGCTTCTGGCTCCTGACTCATTTGCTCGCAGTGGCTGCTGGCCTCTGGCTGTGCATTCCCCCATGCCTGACAAAAAGGACTGTGCTTCCTTCACCATCGGGGTGGGGGAGTCCAGCGACATGCACCATCTAAGGTTATGTCTGCACTAAAGAGCACTAAATATCAGAGCCAATAAGCCCACCAGCTAGCCTGTGCAACCACATTACAGCTTCCTGAAGCTGAATGAAATCATGAGAGTCACGACAACCATCCTGCATAGGCACCAACCTTTTGTATTGTGTTTCCTCGTTCCAGTTTGTTTAGTAGAGCAGCCTCTACCTTAGCATTCTCGTATTTGTTTTGAAACCCAGCAGATGTCTGGGAGTGAGCGTGTGTGTGTGTGGATAGAATCACAGACTCTCGCTGAGAATGGTGCCTATGGAATAGTTCCTCAGCTATCTAAACCAGCCGTAGGTTAAATAAGCCTCCTGTCTAAAAGGTCTCTCTCTCTCTCTCTCTCTCTCTCTCTTTCACACACACACACATATTTCTTGGGTTAGTAGCTGTATGTTTAATGCTGAAAACCCATACTGTTTCCCCCTAGATTTGTCTTTTGAATGTTAAATGCTCCAAGCTCTGGGGGCCTGAATTGCATTGTAAGGTTCATAGTGGCCCTGTGCTGGGGAGAGAAGAGATTTGGGCAGGCTGATTACCTGGCATCAGAGTGGCACTCCCAACATTAGCTTCAATCCAGGAGTGATCTCAGCCTCCCAAGTCAGCTCTTTGGCTGGCCCCGTAACCTATTGCTTGGCACTGAGACTGAGAATGCCCTTGTCTTTTGGAGACTGGCAGCTCAAGAAGATCCGTGCCACCCTAGTGAAGACACAGAGTTCACAAGGCCTTGTGGCTCTATCTGATATGATTTAATCACTCTGATCATTACATTAATCTGATGGTTTGCTGTTACCCACTTCCCTGGGGTTTGATCCATCTAAATGCACTCCAGGCTTTTGTTCCCTCACTTAGTTTTGTTAATAACACATAGCATGGGAAGCTGGGTGGTCTGGAGGCTTCCTCCCTCCTGTGAGGGTTTGAACCTGATGAGTCCCTGGGACAAAGACTCACCCAGTGGTTATCCATGAAATGGCCTTAGCATCCTCCCAAGACTGGGGCCAAAGATGGGTCTTGAGGGAGAGCTAGCTTCTGTATTGATCACTTGTTGGATAAACAACGTGGCGTCCAGACCTTGGTGGACACAAGCTGGGAACCTAAAGGCTGAGCAGTTCCCCAGAAAAAGTAGTCTCCTCACACTGTGGGAACTGCCTGATGTGGGGAGGGAAATGCTCCATTGTTATAGGAACTGCTCAGTGCAGAATGGAGAACACCCCATTGCTGTGGGAACCACCTAGTGCGGAAAGGGGGATAGGCCCTGTCACTATGGGAACTGCCCAGTCAGGGGATGGAATTAAACACTCTGTTGCTATGCTCAACATGGGGATAGGATTAAACACTCTGTTGCTATGGGAACTGTCCAGTGTGGGATGGGATTAAACACTCTGTTGCTATGGGAACTGCCCAGCGTGAGGGTGGAATTAAACATCCTATCACTATGGAAAATGCCCAGCATGGGATGGGATTATATACCCTGTTGCTATGGGAACTTCCCAATGTGCAGATGGGATTAAACACTGTCACTATGGAAACTGCCCAGCGTCGGGGTGGGATTTAGCACCCTGTTGCCATGGGAACTGCCCAGCATGGGGATGGGATTAATCACCCTGTTGCTATGGAAACTGTCCAGTGTGGGGATGGGATTAAACACCCTGTCACTGTGGGAACTTCCCAGAGTGGAGAGGGAAAATCCCATTGCTCCAGAACCAGCTGGGGGGTTAGGGGCGGGGGGAGGGGGAAGGGAGAATGCCCTATCCTAGAGAGCTGCTTGACAGAGGCAGGAAGATGCATCATGAGCTGCAAGGGGCCTGGGTGCCCTGGGGTCCTGTTCCTCTGTCCCAGCCCTTCTCAGTGTAGTTCTGAAGATGAGCTTTTTGCTTTTTGAAGGGGTTTGGTTTTGATGCCTCTGCACAGGGAAGGGTGGAGTGCTCCTGACCTGGATTGTGCTGCGTTGTCTTCCTGGCCCCTCACAGGGCAGCCCTTGCCTTTCCCATCCCAGCAGCATTCTCTTGGCCTAAGCAATAAAGTAGTTTTGCAAGCAAAAAGACCTGATTTGCTTGTTTTCAATATCGAACAGATGGGCAGCAGAGTGTAATGCGAAGCGAATGCTGCTTGCATGGACTCAGCAAGATCTGTGTGTGCAGGAAGGAGCAGAAAGGGCCTGCAGAATGCTTTCTCCTCTGCTGCCCAGCGTGGTCTCTGCTCTACTGCCGTCCCGCCCGCCATTCGCCAGTGCCACATCACATGGCAGAGAACAGCTGTTGCTGATGGATGCAGATGGACATGGGCCTTGAGAAAGCCCTGAGTTATAGGTTATACATGGTTCAGAGACTCAGCCGCATGCCCCGGAACCTTGCCCAGGAAAAGGCATTGTCCATGAGAAACGTGAGAGAGAGTCACAAAGTGCTGATGGACATGGGGCCATGTGAGACTGGCAAGGCCAGAGACAGCCTCTGAAGGGAAGCCGGCAGGAGGTATGGACAGGGGCTGGGAGCAGGGGCTATGTTAGATGGAGACAGAAGATTCACTGCCCTCCCCCTTTAGTGCCTCTGGTAGAAGCTCTTTAGAAATGGGAGGCGACTGCAGGCACTTGGGGAGGTAGGACACAGTGTATTATGTCACAGGCTCTGAGCTCGTTAGTGGCATCTCTGCTGTGGCAGGATTAGCTCCACCAGATGGGCACTTGCCTGCTCCCCACTGCAGGCCAGATCTGCAGCCCTGGCACCCAGCAGTGGGGGCTGTGCAACCATCACTGCCACTTGGTCTCTGTCCCCAAGATTGGGGCTAACTTTGGAGCCACATTTGGAGGCTGACAGGAGCCCTGCATGGCTCAGCAGTTGGTGCTGGGGTCCCCTTCCCCTGCCAGCCAGCTCTGCTAGGCCTCTCAGATGGGGGACCAGTGTTCAGGGGGAAAGGTGATGGCTCCATTTATGGCTGAGGGTGCTTGGAATGCAGCCTTTTCTGTGTTCCCGCAGCCATAGGGGCTCGGTGAGCAGCACAGGGAGCACGTGGCAACTGCCTGGGCCCCGGAGAGTGAGTGTGGGACACTTGCCAAAATAAACCTGCCAGGGCTTTGCTGGACTGAGCTCTACAGATGAGATGGCTTCGCTGCAGGACCTTGCCAGGCGGTGTGACAAGTCCAATCCTACTCCATGCCACAGCAGGGGCAGGGCAGCTCCCCGCTGCCAGCAGGCCGTGCCTGCATCCAGCACTCTGCTTGTTAGTAGCATGCTGCAGAAGGAGAGCAGCAGCCCCTTCTCCATGCACACAGTTCTCCAGCACGGCCCCCTCCCATGGCCAGACATCCTCACCCTGCTGCCCCCTCTCAGACCCTGAGAATTTGTCACCCCCTGGCCAGGGCTCTTGCCTCCCTCAGCCAGAGATTCCCACCTGATTGCCATCTGTGGCCTGAGAATTCACTCCCCTGGCCAGGGCTCTGCTCCTGCCACGGCCTGGAGGGGTCCATTCCCCTCCTTCCAGCGCACACAGGCAAGGTGCGGTCCCTGTTCCTGGGCACCCCGTGCTGCTCCCCAGCAGTGCCGTCTGCATGTGGTTTCCCTCACTGAAAGGGAACACTCTGAATAATTAAAATGAAAGTGATAATGAAGAAAGGTAACAAAGAGGAAGGGGAAGAGCTGCGATGTTGGAGAGAAAGTTTTTTGGAGATGCCAATGTGAGGAGCTCTTTGATGGGCAGCTCCTTTGATCAGCACTCTGAATATAGCCCTCACGTTTCCCTGTGTGAGCCTGCTGCCTAATTACCAAGCAGCAGGGCTGCTTGCCGTCCTTGGCACGTTGCTGTAATAGATTTCACCGAGCTCCCAGCCCTGGAAGGACATCGATTCTCTCTGCAGCCATCGGCTCAGGCGAAACATTGCGTTCCATCGATTTTTTTAAAGAAAGATTTTCTTTATTTTCATTAAATCATTAATCAGGGAGAAATCTACATCTGGATCATTTCCGTGCCTGGAGAGAATGGGAGGAAAGTTCCATCGCCATAGAAACCGTTCCCTATCATTTTAAGCCTTGGATCAGTGCTTCTCTTGTCAAAAGGCCTAATTGTTGCCCCAATCTCTGCTGCTCAATTAGCGGTGATGGCTCCCTTCAAGTTAATTGCTGGAGATGGGAGGAAGTAGGACAAATGTAACCTTTGAGATTAAAAGATTTTTTTTCACTCCTTAGCTTTTTTTGCTCTAACACACTTCAGCACACTCAGCTCTCTGCTGAGACCGCAGCTGTGGACAGGAGGAGAACTCAACGTCCATTGGAGGAGGGCTGAGAGATCAGCTCCAGGTGCTTCTCTCCTCCCACATTGTGGGTGCCCCTCTCAACCCTTCCCTTCCCACCAGGGACCCTCTCCAGAGCCCGTTCCAAGGGGCATGCAACATTGCAGGTTGCCCTAGATTGGCTCCATAATCCAGAACCATAAATTCCCCCTTGGCTCTAGGAGCTTTTTACACTATCTCCTAGATGTACAGGGGGAGGTTTCCAAAGGCACCAATGGCAGGCAGATGCCTAACTCCATCAGCTTGCGAGGCCTTGAAAATCTTCCCTAGCCCCCTACATCCCAGCTGCACAGGGTAGGGGAGATGACATCTGCAAGCCAATCACATGACAGACAGGGAATTCAGTGCAGGTGGTCATTGCATCCTACTTCTGCCCCGCTGTGTGGCAGGGTGTCCCACACATGCTTTTTAAGCAACTTTCTGCACCTGCCGGGATGCATATTGCTAGTGGCAACCAGCTGTGGTTGTACAGAAGGTACAGTTGTGTTGCCTTCTGTTGTAGCATTTGCTGAACAGTAAGTGCTGTTATCCAGTGTTATCCGATTACTCTTTCAATACAACAGGCTAAACCCCATGGGAATGTTAACTCGGAATTTCCTGACTTTCCACATCCCCGCCTCCTGGCAGAGAGTTTTGCATAGGGAGAGACTGTACTGTTTAATGATTACAGCAAGGTACTTTTGGGTTCCATTCCCGCCTTGCTACTGATGCCCTGTGTGAACTTGGCATGTCCCCTGACCTCCCTGGCCTTATGTATTCTCCTAAACACTTCCAACCATTGCAGTAACCCAAGTCTAACTCCAGCCCAGACCTGCTGCTGCTAGTGGGCCCATGCTGAGCTGCTGGGAAGAATGCTGGTGGCCGGTTTACACTAGTGCTCCTGTTGCTACCATCAGTGGCAATGTGATGGGGGGGGGGGGCACTTTCTGGAAAGCCCTAGGGCAGAGCCAGCCTGTGCACCTTAGGGGTTGCCCCATGAGATGGCACAGCACTGACCTGCCCAAGGGTTGCGTGGCTCCCTAATTAATGTCCTGAGCTGGATGATGCTGTGGGTGTGCAGAGTTCTGTGCTAAGATCCTGGCTAAATGGGCTCATGGCTGTTTCCTTGCCTGCCTGGCAGCATCTGGGTCATCAGGAGCAGTTACTGCCAGTTCCAAGTTCAGAGCTCCTGGGGTGCTTGTTCTGCTCAGAGTAGGTGACTGGATGCAGGGCTGGGAAGGCTGGTTCCTGCAGGTAGCTATCACCGGGTGTCAGCCATTAAATACAATTCTCCATTGGAGCCCTACCAATGGGGGTTACCAAGGAAGGTCTAGAGTTTGACATGTCCCATGGCCCTGCCCTGGTGCTGGCTAGTGCTAGTGGAAGCCGTCCTCCCCTGGGGAGTTCTGGCTGCTCACCTCAGGGTGGCTCAGCATAAGGGTTGGACCTGCTGTCCAAGGGACCCAACCACCCTGACTCCTCATTTCAATGGAAGGAGCTGAGGCAGCCGCCAGGTCTCTGGGGCAGGCTAAGCTCACAGAGCCTGCCAGGCAACCCCCAGACAGCCTCTGCTCCCATGGCACTGGCAACTGCTCACTAGAGCCCAGCACCCCTATTCTCCCCATACTGGGAACAGCTCTGCCAGCTTGTCCTGTGCACACCCAGCTCCATCGAGCCCATTGAGGATCCAGCACAGTGGTATCCGAGTGCTCCTTGGGTGGGGCAGGTTTTACCTCATTATCCCAGAGCTGGGGGGATGTGGGAGAGGCATCCTTCCCATACAGAGGTTGCAAAGTCCCCCGTCCCGTCTGCTAAAGCCAGGTGCTAATCCCAGCCCATCCCCTAGCATTGAGAATTGCACTTTCCCAGTGCAGGCAGCCAGTGGCCAGCACTGAGTTCCACTGGTGCCCTGTGCCCAGGCCTGCCCTCTGCTCCCAGCTGGGTCTGCCATGGCTTGTGGCTAAGGAAAGCTGAGGGCCCAGGCACAGCTGGCAGCGGCGTATTCCGCCAGGGTCACAGGTTCTGTTGTAATTATGCAAAGTGTGGGCCGTTAATGGTGGTTTAGAAGCTTGATGGCTCCCATTGACTAGGACAATTGGTTGTAAATGGTTTATTTACCTGCACGCCTTCCTGTGGACTTGCGGGCCAACCCAGGAAGAATGGAGAGTAGGGGTCTTGTCACACGATACTGGATCCATCTTAATCCTTGGGCTTTTCCACTGATATGGCAGAGGTGGGGACAAGCACAGACAAAAGATTCCCGCCTTGTGTCAAATCTATTAAAGGGGGTGGAGCAGGACAAAAGGAGCTGTCAGTCATGAGAAAACCCCTGATTACCACCTAAGATGTCTGCTGGATCTTACAAAGACTGTACCGGGGAAAGGATTGGGCCCAGACTAGGAACGAGTCTAGTCTTAAAAGAAGCTTATTGGAACATCTCTGAGGATGAGATATTACCTATAATCAGTTTCTTAATGTATTATACTTAGACTTGCATGTTTTAGCTTTATTTTGCTTGGTGACTTACTTTGATCTGTCTGTTATTACTTGAAACCACTTAAATCCTACTTTTTATACTTAATAAAATCACTTTTGTTTATTAATAAACCCAGAGTAAGTGATTAATACCTGGGGGGGCAAACAGCTTTGCACATCTCTCTATCCATGTTATAGAGGGCAGACAATTTATGAGTCTACCCCGTACAAGCTTTATACAGAGTAAACCGGATTTATTTGGGGTTTGGATCCCATTTGGAGCTGGGTGTCTGGGTGCTGGAGACACATGACCTGCTGAGCTGTTTTCAGTTAGTCTGCAGCTTTGGGTGCGTGGACCTGACCTGGGTCTGCGTTGCAGCAGGCTAGCATTTCTGGCTCACCAAGACAAGGTTCTGGAAGTCCCAAGTTGTCAGGGAAAATGGACTCAGAGGTAATTTCAGCACATCAGGTAACAGTCCCAAAGGGGTCTCTGTGATCGAACCCGTCACATCTGCTGAAGAGCCTAAAGGCAAGATATGGATGGTCCTGCAGAGTGGGGCTGAGAGCAGTAGGTGGAACCTGGTACAAGGTACCATGGGAGGAGCCCCAGGGCCCCATTGCTTGGGGCTACCCTGGGTGGCTGGAATGTTGGTGGATCCTATTGGCCATGCAACTGCAGCCCTTCAACATCCAGCCCCATGGCCGGGCGGTGGGCTCCACAGGTGCTGGGCAAAGAAGAATCTTCTATTGACTCTGAATTTACCAGCCACTGATTTCACGGTGTGACCCCTCAGGAGACAGGGTAAAGGAGTCTCTGATCAGCCATCACTCTACCCTTCCTCCTTGTGGGCTATGCCCCCATCCCCTCCAGGCTGGGCATCTCCCCTCACATGGAAATACCTGTGGGTCCTCTGGTAAACCCCTTGTAACCACCAGAGCTGGGCATGGTGAGCCACACAAGGCCAGTTCGGTGGCATCTCTCTCAAAGCATGTTGGGATCTTCACTGGACAGGCACTAGGGGAAGGCAGGCTGTATTATTAACGCACTCAAGCAGCCCATTGGCTTTGTGAAATGTGGGTGCTCCAATGGCTGCATTGCGCCGCCCATGCTGACCTATGAGACATTCTCCTCGGAGGAGGAGACCAGCATGGTCCATGGCGAGTCACCGAGGACACAATGTGAGTTTGTCACTATGCATTGTCTCTCACTCATTCGAGTCACATTTCAGCTGCCATAGTGCTGCCTAGTCCCCGAGCCCATCGGCTTGCAGGCCTCACTAGTTCCCAGCTAACTGAGGAACTTGGGGTCAGCAGCAACGCTGCCCAAGCTGCAGCCCTTGCCAGCACCTGCCTGCGGGCACAGCAGCTCCAACCTAGCAGTGTGTCTGTGCTGTTTAGAGAGCACCATTACAGAGCTCCTGAGCAGCGCTATACAAATTGCGTTTTACCTCTCATGAAACAAAGCTGTGAGCAGAAGCAAAGCTTAGCTGATACACCGCTAATGATATGCAAATTGATACAAAATATATGCAAACAGGGTGCTACAAGCCTGGGGTTCCTCGGACATGAACACATAGGAGGCTGTATTGACATGCTCCACGGAGGAGCCTGTGTCAGTTCTCGAAGGTCTTGAGACAGAGCCGCACCAGTTCCAAGGCACAGCTTGGACTTGGCAAGGTTCCCATCTCTGACACTGAATGCATGAAGCAGCTTCAGCGCTCGGAGCTCAGAACATGCAGCTCCTCAGCACTGTGATTCAGCTTAACCCTTCTCCTGAGTCAGACTGGCCCTGATCACATGCCGAGATAGCCAGTAGTCAGATGTCTTTGGCCAATGGCTTGAGTTAATTTTTTTCATGAGCTTTCTGTTCTTTACCATTGGCTCCAGATGCTGGGGAACACTAGTGAGAGATGCGAGTAATCAGAGGGTAATGCACGATTCAGGGAAAATGTACAGGTGAGTAAACATTCCTATTCCAGTGGGTGAAAGCTGCAGGTTCACAGCCTTTTTCAAGGGGGCCTGGCAGCCAGCCAGCCGTTGATGAGTCATGGAGGAATTAGCTCAGAGGGAACCCGCTCAGAGTTAAAGAGCAATTGTTTTGCAACAGAGCAGCTCCACTGTTCAGGTGCCTGTTGGGTCGAGCAGTTTGGGGGTGTCTGTCTCAGGCTGATCTCGTCAGCCGTCCTGCCAAGTCAGCCAGCCTGGAATTGCTCACACTAGGCTGCAGGAGTGGGGATCTGGGGAGCTAATTTCAGAAAGCTCCAGCTAGGTTGTTCTCCCCATAGCTGTCATTCTCAGAATGCATTGCCTGGGGAGAGCCACTCTCACCCACCCTGAGTCCCTGCTTCTTTGCCAGTCTTCTTCGCCCAGACCCAGGGCAGCTTCTATTACAGGTGAAGGTTGGTGCTGCTGGGGATGGTCTGAACTGTTCTGGGCCCGCACCTCATGGCTGGGACTCCAGCAGGCGGGTCTGTGGAGACCCTTTCCCCAGCGGTCTCTAGTTACCCATAAGGGCTGGTCTAGCGGGGAACTGTTCCAGCATTGCTCTCTGAGAGTGGTTATGCCTCTGTATCTGTACAGCCCATTGGTCTGACCCAGTACAGGGGGTTTCTATGCTCTTGGATAAACCTTAAGCATGGAGCTTTTGACAGTGGGTTCCTTGCTCTCACTAGTGCGAAGGGGCACTGGCGGAGGTGGAATGGGCACAGGGGCAGATAGGACCGGCTCGCGCTTTCTCTTCTGCTCAATAGAAATGATCCCTTAGAGCTTGAGCAGCTGCTGATGACCCCAGAGTGCTATGCATGGTGACTTCTAGCCCTTGGTGAGAAGGTCATTAAGGAGGGATGGTGGAGGCATCCCGGGAGGGGAGGCGAGTGAGGAAGAAGCTGAACTCAGTGTGGTACCAGAGCCAGGAGTGGGGGCAGAAGCTGGCTGCCCAGCAAGGAGAGAACTTCTGATGCACATGCAGACAGCCCCCCACCCACACACCCAGCCCGTCTGATTCCCCTCCACACTGACGCAGCTGGTGCAGCTGTCTTGACTCTGAAGATTCTGACATATCTGCAATTAAAAGCTCACCCTGAATATTGCATTAATGTCAGGTTTGCATCTGCTTTTGCACGCGCCAGGTAAGGAGGGGCCAGCAGGCTCGGGGAGGGATCACACGTGGCAGCTTTTAATAGAAATGCACTCACCTGTCACTGGCTTCTCCTAATTTCTCTTGAAATATTTGCTAATTGCCAGTGCTGGCAGTTGTGTTGCAGTCGTTAAGTTCCCCCTTGCAGCCCATTTCCTCTGCCCACTTTATCCCACCCTCAAACCATAAGCCGCAACTTGTGACTTTGGGAAGGCGGTGTGACCTAGTGGCTACAGCACCATGCTGGGCTCTGTCCCCCTCTCTGCCTAGACAAGCCACCTCACCTCTGCACCACTTTCCTCTCCTATCAGATGCAGTTAGGGTTGCTAATTGCAATTCTCTCTCACATCCCATGGACACCCCTAGACATACGGTCATACAGAGATTACAAGCTAAGGGATGCAAACTCCAACCTCCAGGCCCAGTTCTTACACCCAGAAGTCTTCTCAGTGGCCTGTGTCCAACCTTAACTGTGTGACTGGGATTGGGACTGATCCAAACTGCTATGGCAGCCAGCAGTGACCATCCCAGGGCTAATTTTGTTGGTATTCCCTTTGAGGTACGAGGGCAAAATATTATGACCGCAGAGTCATCTCCACATGCCCTAACAATACGATCAGGGCTTCATTACAGAGGGAAGCAGAGACAGAAATTGGGCTCTGATGAGATGGGCTGAGATTCAAGCACTAACACCTGCAATAACTCACAGGGAACATCGCCTGGAGCCAGACAGCATATGTTCAGCTCCAGCTTCTTGCCTTCCTGCTTGGCTGTACAAGGCTTTTATTGCCTGCAGTCCCAGGGGACAGAAAAGCTTTAACGCCTATCTGCTGAATGTGCCTCTTCACCTCCTACTTGGGACTTGCCGTCCATGGCACCGCAGCTCGGAAACGGCTTTTTGGATTACAACAGCCGTGCTGGGCAGGGAAGGGGAGAGAGGGCACTAGGGGGCAAGTGCATGCTTTAATCCTGGACTGCCAGTGTTTGCTGGCACCCCCAGCACTGCCATGCTAGCAGGAGGAGGTGCCGTTTGTCCCGCTGGGTTGCTCCAATGGCTTGTGTTGTGGCTGTTCATGACAGAACAGTGTGTGGCTATGGTGGGCCAGGAGGCGGGCCCATCACCCCTTCTCCTTTCTCCCGGGCACCCCCTCCCATTGCTGCTGTTCCCTGCAGCCATGCTGGTGTCTGGCTCCTGGACAGTCACTGGGGCCAGCTTTAGGGAGAGGCTGGCAGTAGGAGGGACACAAGCCTGCTGTGCAGGGGCGGGTGATGGGTTTTAGCTGAACTGGTTTAAGTATCTCTGCCGGGTGCTTCATCCTAGGGACTGAATAGCAACCCGAACCTGCTGCATGTGCTGCCAGGGCGGTTGGGATCAGTGGATGCTCTGCCCACTCCCTGCTGGCCTGTGCCCCCAGCCACCCTTTCCAGGCCATGGTGGGCAGCTCACAGTGCCCAACCTTTTCTGCTCATCACCTTCCCACAGCACAGGAGGTGCCACACTCCCTGGGTTCCTGCTCTGCCCAGCAGATGTCCCCAGTCTGGGTCTCCCTCCATCCACTCCAGCCCCTCCATCTCGGTCAAGTGGCGGATGCCAGAAGGGGAGACGGAAACATCTCTTCTACTGGAGAGAAGGGAGGGGCGATAGAGTATGTAATCAGCGATCCATGGTTAGAAGGAAGATCCTGCAGCTCAGCACTGAGAGGGGGGAAAAGGAGAAGTAAAATAAGAGGACTGAGGCCAGGCTAGGCTCAGCTGAGCTGCCCCTGGGAAGAGAAAAGGCAGGTCTCAGGGTAGGGGGTGCAGGGCTTCAATTGGGCACCAGGCTGTGAGTCCCTGGATGGTTTCCTGCTGTGGAGCCCCTGCCGCGTGGCAGGCTGAGAATGAATGGCAGTGTGTGGGCGGCAAACACAGAGTTACCAATATCACAGTACCCCTGCCTGACCTTTTCCATTTGAATGGCTTCACCTCTCTGCAGGCTGATGACTCACAGATCCACTTATCCACAACTGCCTTGCCCTGCTGTGCTGCTCCTCTGATCTGGCCCTGTCAGGCTGGCTACTGGCGGGGCACCTAACCCTCTGGCCCAGTGCTGCACGTGCCCCCCTTGCCTTGCCCAGTCCCACCCCTGGGGTCTCCTTTGGCTCCCCACATGGATAGTCTGTTGCACATGCGCTGCTTCCTCCCTGCCAGTCCCAGTGACTGATCTCCCACCCCTTCCTGGCCAGCCCCCAGCTGCAGCCTCCAACTGGGCCCCAGCCCCTAGTGCCGGTTCTGCCTAGACACAGCAGCTGGCATCGCCCTGCACTATTGATTGAACCATGCTGGTCCCCTCCATTCACTCCCCCTTCCTCACCACATTCTACTCAGACTCCTCAGGCTCATCTGTAGGTACCTGCATAACCCCACCCAGCCTCGTGCCAGAGGTCTCTCTGCTTGGTTGTCACCCCTGTCATCACCTGCTCCCCTTACCAGACCCAGGACGTCTTCTGGGACATCTCTGAGCCCCCAAAGGTCTCCCACAGTATTCTTGCCAGCAAGTTAAAAAAGTATGGATTGGAGGAATGGACTATAAGGTGGATAGAAAGCTGGCTAGATGGTCGGGCTCAATGGGTAATGATCAATGGCTTGATGTCTAATTGGCAGATGATATCAAGTGGCAGTCCCTAGGGGTTGGTCCTGGGGATGGTTTTGTTCAACATCTTTTTTAATGAGCCAGATGATGGGATTAATTGCACCCTCAGCAAGTTCGCAGATGACACTAAACTGTGGGGAGAGGTAGATACGCTGGAGGGTAGGGATAGGGTCCAGAGTGAGCTAGACAAATTGGAGGATTGGGCCAAAAGAAATCTGAAGAGGTCAACCAGGACAAGTGCAGAGTCCTGCACTTCAGATGGAAGAATCCTATGCACTGTTACAAGCTGGGGGACTGACTGGCTAAGCAGCAGTTCTGCAGAAAAGGACCTGGGGATTACAGTGGATGAGAAGCTGGATATGAGTCAGCAGTGTGCCCTTGTTGCCAAGAAAGCTAACAGCATATTGGGCTATATTAGTTGGAGCATTGCCAGCAGATCGAGGGCCATGATCATTCCCCTCTATTTGGCACTGGTGAGGCCACATCTGGAGTACTCCGTCCAGTTTTGGGTCCCCAACTACAGAAAGGAAGTGGACAAATTGGAGAGAGTCCAACAGAGGGCAATGAAAATGATCAGGAGTCTGGGGCACATGACTTATGAGGAGAGGTTGAGGGAACTGGGCTTGTTTAGTGTGCAGAAGAGAAGAATGAAGGGGGATTTGATAGCAGCCTTCAACTACCTGAAAGGGGGTTCCAAAGAGGATGGAGCTCGGCTGTTCTCAGTGGTGGCAGATGACTGAACAAGGAGCAATGGTCTCAAGTTGCAGTTGGGGAGGTCTAGGTTGGGTATTAGGAAACACTAGTTCAGTAGGAGGGTGGTGAAGCACTGGAATGGGTTACCTAGGGAGGTGGTAGAATCTCCATCCTTAGAGGTTTTGGCTTGACAAAGCACTGGCTGGGATGATTTAGTTGCTGTTGGTTCTGCTTTGAGCAGGGGGTTGGACTAGATGACCTCCTGAGGTCTCTTCCAACTCATTGTTCCAGGTCCCCACCCACCTAATATAGATCCCTCCATCCGCCTGGGTCTGGTCAGACACCTCGCACTGCACAGCCAGATGTGGGGTGAGCGGAAGGGGGCAGGGTGGAGATTGCAGGCCTGGCTCTGCATCACCCCTTCCCTGCATGTGTCCATTGGCCTGAACCTTGGGGTGGCACCAAGCAAAGTAGGAGTCGGCCCCTTGCTGAAAAGGACATTTGCCCAGTGCTGCTAAAGGGGAGTGGCCCCTGCACTGGTGCCCACATTTACTGACCACCAGGACCCCCAACATTATTAACCAGCCGCTGCTCTAATCCCCAGCCCCTCGAGGTATCAGCCCCTCTCTGTCTGTCTGTCTGAGGCAGACGCAGTGCAAGCCGCACAGACCCAGCCATGCTCACAGCCATATTTTCCCTCAGCAGCATTTTCCTTGAACTAGTTATTATCAGGTCAGCCTGTGATGCACCCAAAGCGTCTCCCTTTAGCTATGTGATCAAGCTGCTGCCTCCTTTCCCTGGCTGTGCTTCTGCCATGCCCAGCGGTGCAGGAACCTTGCCTGTACCTGCAGCACCAGCGGAACTTCTGGGCTAACACAATTCTCGTCTTAAAAAAATAGCATGCTGGTCCCCAGCCAGCGCTGGGCCTGTGGCCCGCTAGCTCCGCTGTCAGCTGAGTGAGGTAGTGGGTGTGGCCTCTTGCTCTGCCCCCAGCTGTACTGCCGCTCCCCAGAGCCAGCAACTCCGTAGCAATGCTCAGGACCAGATGGCTGGCTCTTGGAGTGATTGAGAGCTCTGCGGTTCCTAGCCCAGATCCCTGCCTCTCCCCTTTGGAATTATTTATACTGACAATACAGGATTGTCACTTGGTGCTGCCTGGGTGTTATCCCCCCGTCTGCACCCCCCCTCCCCAGTACCAACCCTAACAAAGCAAATCATCCTGATATGAAAGGGAAAATTAAATTACTCCAATAAAGCTTTAGTGCTGCTTAATGACATCACCAGGCTCAGGTGTTAATTAACCCAGTACAAAGGAAACTAAATGTGAAAACGTGAATTCTGGCCTCTTTTCTCATGTTGCAGCATCGAATGAACAGGGAGCTCTAGCATAGTTGCTCCTGCCCTGGTTACACACAGAGGCTTTGCAATGGGACCTGTACGTGAGCATGCACATGCACACACACACTTATGCATGCACACACACATGCATACATATGCACGCACATGCAGATGTGCACACACAGGGTTGCATACATGCACGCACGGCTTTGAGGGTGGCAGGGCTGGCTCCCAGAGTGACTCAACCTGTGCACTTTTCACTCAGGCACCTGCAGTCCGCAGGGAAGGTGGCTGCCCAAGAGTTAGTGAGAAGCAGCCTCTGAGGTGCTTGCAGTTCTGCTGGAGTCTGGCAAAGTGCCTCCCCACTGGCCGGCGGGAGTGTGCAGAGAATCCACTGTGGCTGCCACCTCCAGCACGTGAGCGCGCGCTCCCTCGTGGCGGGTGCTGGGTTCTCACTGCCCCATCCCCGCACACTGCCCTCCCCTCAGCCACACACATCCTAACACATCCCCACGCTAAGGAGACTCCACATAGGCCCTGACTGCTGCTCCTTTCGCTGGGCTGCAGGTCTCAGCCCCGGCAAGGAGAGAGCAGGGCGCTTTGCCTGGATATTTCAAGGACTTTGCAGGCAAAACTTTCACCATCTGGGCATTTCCTCTGGCCAAGCCCTGGAACCCGGCTGGCTGGCTCTTCCTCACTGAACTTGGTCTGGTTTAAATGGCCTGTGCTGGTGTCTGTACCTCAGAGCAGCCACAGCTCTGCGGGGCTGGGCCTTCCCCTGTTTCTAATCAGACACACTATGATCTTCCCCCGCTGCTGTAAATTGGCTCCAAGTGGCACCTTTTATATGTCAGTTTCGCCTACATACTTTCAGATGTCACCATCCTGCATGGCAGCCCAGCCGCTGAAATCATCAGCTCCGCACCTCATCTCCATCTCTGGAGCCAGCGTAGCCTGGGCTGTTGTGGGGGCAGGGTGCCCATGGCACATTCGCATGGGGCCTGTGTCAGAGGTTAATGCATTATTACATTGTCTTCACTGTGCAATGGGGTGGGAGTAGCACACAAGGAACGAATAGACACTTTCAGATGTCACCAGCCTGCATGGCAGCCCAGCCTGTGCCTCATGTATTTAACCCCAGTGGTGTTGCTGCTTCAGTCACATTCATACTGTCACGGAGTCCCTGGGCGATGCTCTGGAACTGCTCCCTACAAAGCCAGTCAGGACTTTGGGGAGCCTCCTCTCCCTTGGAGCAGACTGTCTTTACGGCAGGAAGTTCACAAGTAGCATTCAGCATGTGCCCCTACATGTGCTTCCCACAGCGAGTCCACCCAGTCAGAGTCCTGGGGAAGCCAGAGGGTCCTGCACCCCCACCTTGCAGTCAGACATGACTCTCAGCCAGCCAGTAAAACAGAGGCTTATTTAGACGACAGGCACACAGTCCAAAACAGGTCTTGCCAGTACAGACAACAAGATCCCCCTTAGTTAGGTCCATCTGGGGCCCCAGGGAGGCCATAGCCCCGCTGGGAGGCCTGAGCCTCCTCAGGGCTCCCCTCCATCTTCCAGCCAGCTTCCAAAAACCACCAAACCCTCTCCAGGCCCTCTTCTCTGGGCTTTGTCTCTTTCCCAGGCCAGGGGAGGTCACCTGATCTCTCTGTCTCCAACACCTTTAGCATCCCCTTGCAGGGGGGAAGGGCCTGGCCATTAGTTGCCAGGAGACAGAGGGTCAGCCAGAGCTGAAGCCCCCACACAGTATTCAGAGGGAACATTAAAACTAGTCCCACCTTCATCACACATACTACCCTCATTTCTGTCCATGCTGTGGAGCCCCAGCGCTGGACACTGCAAGGAGACCACCCCCTACAGTCTCCTGTTCTCTGGAGTGGGTGAGTGACTTATGCTCTCAGGAGGGGCATTGCAGCTAGGGCCTTGGTTCTGCAGCCCTGCAGGAATGATGCCACGCTGCAAGTGGGGCCCCAGCCTGACTTGGGCAGAGGCTTGAGTATTTCCCCACCCGTCACAGTCAGGCCAAAACGAGCCCCTTGAACCCAGCTCCTTTGAATTTCAGAGTGTGAACGGCTCAGATCCTCACCCTGAGCTGGTTCCTGTGCTTGTCAACTGGGATCTGACCCATAACTGGACAGGCTCTTTCTGAGTTCAGTTCAGGCTCAGCTGCAATATCAAGATAATGCCACTCCTAGGAGCTCTTGGCTGGGAGATTTTGCCCCATGGCTGTGGAAATCTCACCAATTCATCTGGTCGTTCCACAGAACTTCCACCACCTTGGGTCAGAATCTCATGGAACAGCTCAGGTGTGTGCTCCTGTCTCCAGATCCCAGCAAACAGCAGTACCAGGTCCCTTTCAGTGTCAGTGCATTCCAATCACTCACCTACGTGATCATGTCTAAACAGCGGCCAGGAGGAAAGCCAGAGAAAGGGAGGGAGGGATGGAGAGACATTTGTTAGCAAGTTTTATTCGCATCCCTCCAAACAATGATAGCACTGGGAGGCAGCTAATGACTAATAATGGTGCTAACAGAGTAGGAGCAGGAGGAGCTGCATTCAGCTGCACAAACGATGCTCTCACCATGAGGGCTGCTGATGCTAACTGGCACCCTGCGAAGGGCCCGGGGAAACTCATGCATTGTTTGGCTCCCGTTTAAGAAGGCTGTTGAGAAAATAAAAGCACAGATAGCAGTTCAAGGAGATAAACAGACACCGATGAGCAGCATGTGAGTCGTGGCAGCAGCAAGTGGGTGCCTGGCAGGCCAGTCTGCACAGACCCCTGTAGGGTGGCATGCTCCTTTACGGGATGAACAGTTGTGTACACCGACCTCTCCATGGGAGCATGCAGGTTCAAAGCAGGGGCACAAAGGAACCAGATTCTCATGAGTCAACATGCATGATCAGCAAGATGTCTGGGTAACTCTGTATTCAGCTGGGCACACGCCACATGGACACTCATTTCTGCACCTCCCAAAGATCTGAAAATCAGACTGTCTCCGTGAGGGATCATGTACTAAGAGCCTCTGCAGCCAGTGATCATTCCCTAGTGCCGGGTACCCGAAGTGCCTCCATGTCTGTGGGCAGAGGCACCACATAGCTGTGGCTAGTGGGTGCACAAATGAAAGGTTCTGGGGGTGACACCCAGATTTTTTGGGACACCTCTAGTGTGGACGCACGGTTGAGAGGAAGCAGCGCTCCCCCTGCAGTGGTGCTCTCAGTGTGTCTACAGCGTGAGGAGGGAGGAAGCAGCAGGAGGCTGCCAGTGTTATCATAGCACTTGGGTGCCTCAGTCATGGACCAGGACCCCATTGGGCTAGGTGCTGACTGCTGACTGAGCTCTTCCCCCACCACATAGGGCTGCTTTGTCTTCCCTCTGCTAGAGTTCAATATTGTCTCTGCCTCCACCCCCAGCTCGGATGGTCTGCAAAGCAGGCAGCAGGGCTGGGACTCCAGCAGCAGGCAAGGTGAAGCAGCCCCATGTGGTGGGGAAGAAGGTGGCAGCAGGGACACTTCTTCCTCGTTGCTAGGCATCCCCGCCAGAGGGAGCCTGAGAAATCTGGGTGAGCAAGTGACCCTGCATACCCCTCCCGCATGCATCACCTCTGCCTGTGGGACTGCACTTGTCAGGGCTTGGGTAATTTACCGAACACTGAGTAGCTGGAGGGGGCTGCGAAAGGCAAGGGTGGGTACCCTGGGAAGTGGAGGGACAACACCATGGTGAGAGGCTCGGCCACTGTGCAGTCCCAGTTGCAGCTCTGTGCATGTACCTCAGCTGGGGTTCCCTTTTGTGAGGCAGCTTCTAGGGTAGTAGGTTTGATGCATTCACAGTAGCATCTTCCACCCCCTCCAGAGCTACTGCAAGGGGGGGATGCTCTGTCTCCCTCCCGCAGAGCCTCCTAGCCACTGCACGGGACGGGGGCATGGAGGGGGTGGGCTTGTCTCTCCCCTCTTCCACATAGCATATTTTGGGGCCTTTTCCACAGGAAGTAACCCAGGTCCTATTCCAATGCTCAAAGCCACCATGGGGGTCAGAATAAAACTGAACAGAGTCTTGGTAGTTTCACTGTGTTGTGTGACAGTTGTGAGTCCCAGCAGAGGCGCTGTTCTGCCTGTGGACTCGGGAGGCCGGAGCAGCATTGTCTACACTCACTCATATTGCCAAAGGGTTTTAGCCACCCGTAGGGTCTAGGGACACTGTAAATTACACAGAACACAAGGTGTTACATGTCTCACACACCCTGGCTACACCTATCCCCTTCTAACACACACACTCCAGCATGAGCTTCCCATGACTCATCAGTGAGAGGGCAAGTGTTTTTTTCCCCAAGCCTGTCACTTGTGGGTGCTCATCTGTTGCCTATTATTGCTGGCTTTCTAGGGCCGCAGTTCTGACCCAGACATTCCAGCTGGGCCTGCATTTGCTTCTCTGAATACCTATTCCCCATTCCGATTCTGTCTGTAGTATCTGGCTCTGTAACTATTCCCACTCAACTGCGATTCTATCCCTGCATCGGCTACTCTGTATTATCATGAGAATCCAGATCCAGCAGTTACCAGACTCCCCAGCTGACCCGTTTGGGATTTAAGGGGATCTCATCTTCTCACTGCTGCACTTGCCTTTCATTGGCAGGTTAATACTAGACAGTCAGGTGTGAATACTTCAGTGCCTCCTTAAAAATATATAGCTTGTCTCCATAGCAACTCTCTTCTGCCTTTTGCCTCAGACCAAGTGCAGCATCTGCTTTGTGATCCCTGCAGGCCAAACTCACAGCCTGCACGGGGTGCAGGGTGCAGCAACCCCCAGGCTGAGTGGGGGAGAGGGGCTGCTCCCACTTTCTCTCTGTCTCCCGCAGACACCACAGGAGTCCTGCCAGGTGGCTGACTTGCCCTCTGCCCCCACTGTCCTCCAGGCCACAGTTATGCTGCTCACCCTGAGTGAGGAGCGGTCTTGGGGGCACATTGGGGTGGGTTACACTCTGGATCTGTCACTGGCTTTGGCAGCTTGTTCTCATGCCATCTATGCCCTCTGCCCTAGGGGATCCTCTCCTCAACCCCCAGCTTACCCCCTGCAGCTGGTGGTCAGTGGCAGATTCCCCCCACAAGCCCCAATACTTGTGGCTGAAGAAGCCAGCTGGAGTGGTGGGGGAGGAGTGGCTGGCTGGGCTTGAGGTGGGTGAGGTGGGAGAGCCTCCCACATGTGTCTTCATCAGCCCAGCCAGTGCTGGGGACTCCATGGACCCATGGATGGGGCTACTTTGGGGCAGGAGGGTAGTTGGGGTGAGCCCCACCTCACAATTGTCACTAGCCAAGCTGGTGGGCACGGCCCCATGCGGCTGCTGTGGAGGCTGCCTACTTCGTCCCTGCCAGTCATAACAGGGGAGCAGGCGGGACCTCAAAGCTGTAAAACTGGCACTCTCAGGGTGGAAAGGTTCCCGGGAAGCCCTGTTGCCAAGGACGCCAGCTCCAGCTCCTATGACAGGACCAGAGTCACAGGTCTGCTGGGAAGGTGCGCAATCTCCAGAAAACCTGTAAAGCCTCCACAAAGCCCCTCAGCCCATCTCTGAACGCACCACAGTGCGATGGGCAGGCCTGGAGACACGAAGCACTGATCCCCCATTGGGGGTTTGCTGCGCACAATGCAAACTGCCTATCAAGCACTCAGAGCCACACCTGAGAAAATTGGAGAGGAGCTCAAGTCAGCAGGGAAATTATCCAGCACTCTAGCCAATCCCTGGTGCCCTCCTGTCTGGCCCTGTGGGATGGGGACCCATCTCTGTGACCCAGCACAAGCTCTTGCTTCTTAAGCACCCCTTAAGCCTAACTCCCAGTGTGCGGGGAGTGTCTGGGGAGGATTAGACAGGTAGAGCAGCAGAGGAGAGTGTGGCACTGATGGAGACAGCGAGTGTGACAGGGCCTGGTAGGCTGGGAAAGGAGGGTGCTGCAGCCCCGCCCTGGCTCATGCTGCCTGTGCCTCCAGCATGGGTGGGGGAGGAGAGAATGTGCTCCAGGGAGGAAGGGGCTGGGGGTGGAGGGGAGGAGCATGAGGGCAGAAGAGGAGCTTGCGTTCAGGTGCCCGTAGATGTGACTTCAGATGCACATCCAGAGCAAACCATATGAGCTTAGCCATAACAGCTGTGCAAGCGTGTGTGTGTGTGTGTGTGTGTGTGTCCATTGCACACAAGGATGTGTGCCCATGGATGTGTGCAGATGGGCATGCGGAATGGTGAAGATGAGTGCATGTGTGTGAGCAGGCATGCGAATGTGACTCTGTGTGTGCACACGCCTAAGAACGCACCTTTGTCTGTTGGTGTCCCTGGCTACCTGGAGCTGTACTGCATGTGCCTAAAGCTCCCTGCCCCATGTGTAGTTGCATGTGTGTTCCTAGCAGTGCTCTCTGCGAGACTCTGTCCAGCCCCAGTGAAGGCAGATCACATGGTGGCTCTGATTCTCTGGGGAGTCTCCTCATGCTCCTAGATTTCACTGTCAGGGAACGTTTCCTAATATTCACTCTGCATTTCCCTTTGCTCAATTTCCTCCCATTACTCCTAGTTCCCCTGGGGAGCAGCAGACAATTGCCTTCCCCTGGAGTGCTGTCACGTGCACAGGGGAGTGTGGGTGTGTTTATTTATAGGGCTGCCCTGCTGCCTGCATATTTCTGTGCCTGCGTGGGCCCCTCAACGCACCCGCAGTGTTTGTATTTACTGATGCTCCTTCTAGAATGTGCTCTGGGCACAGGCACGTGAGCTGACACAGCCCAGCCTGGCTGACAAGAACGGCACTGCAGGGACACTGACTGGCAGGGGCCTAGGGAGAGGCAGGCCTTGCACCACGGCCTTGAGAGCTGCAAACTCAGGCCCCATCAGAGCCATGCCGAAAGTGAGATGCAGAACCAGGGGACTCCCTTCAGGCTCACGGCCCCCAGCACCCGGCATGTAACCGGGGACTGCACTCCAGTGGTGGATCAGCACAATGGCTGAGAGGTGTCTCCCAGAGCCAGATTCCAAACCTCATAGGGAAGCGTAGATCACCCCAACAGCTAGTGCTCCCTCAGGAGCCAACAGTGCACTGCAGTAGAACAGGTATGATGAGCTCAGTGAGCAGAGGGGCAACCACATCCTGCATGAGCTCCAGCACTTTCAGGCCTTGCCAGTCCTGCATGGCGTGCAGCACAGGGCAGCAAGCCAGCCCAGCACTCATGGGGGAAGGGCTCAGGGGCCAGGTCTGGAGCCAAGGCCAACAGGGCCAGTGTCTAAGCAGGTGTGATGAAGTTGGGGATTTTTGTAGTGTTTTACATGAATAGTGTCTGCACTCCTCAGTTTCCCTGTGTGCTGCATGTTTAACAAGGTGGGGGGAGAGGGTTTGTTGTTGAACAGGATCAGGTGTGATCTCGCCTAGCAGCCAGGACCCCCGGACAACGGCCTGGAGATGGGGAACCACAACAACTGGTGACCTGGTGACTAAGAGACCTACCCCAGCTTGGCAGTCAGCCGGTTCTGGCCAATGGGAGGACAAAGGACTGAGGAGAGAGGACCTCAGTGACCTCACCAACCAGTTCCAACCGGAGGGGAACAAAGGACTGACAAGAGAGTCCCCCAGCAACCTGTTTACCTGGGACGGAAGACAAAGGACAGGGGAGGAGCTGTTGGGGGTGGTGATATCAGATGCCCAGCTGGGAAGTCCAGGGTCTCTGGAATGAAGAGAAAAAGCAGACAGAGCCCACCTGGATGGAGGGGAGACTTAGATGTACTGAGGGAGGCCAGGCCTGAGGGCCCTGAGAGTTTCCTATGCTATGTGCAGACGCTCAGTTAACCCTCCTGTTTTACGCTGGCTGAGAATCACTCTGGTCTACAGAACAGTGTTGCATTATTCCCTCTGGGAGTGGAGGCTTTGGCGGTCCAGAGCGAGTGGACTCCCTGAGGGGGCCCATGACGAGAGACAGGCATGCTAAGGATAGGAGAGTTACAGTTCCAGGAGGCAGAAGGGCTTAACTGTCACACTGAAGAGGGTTTTCCTCAGGGACTGTATGGGGCCAACGGTGGGCACTACCTGTGAGTCCTTGACAATGTGGTAGCAGAGGATGGTTTGTGGATGAACCCTGTAGACGGTTGGCTGCGTGCACATGCATTTGCATTGAGTGGCTTCCAACAATAAAACGAGGGAATTGAGGGAACCAGTGCATAAATGGCCTATAACCAGCTCCATAAGAGGGACGTGGCACATCTGTGTGGAGGCTAGCTGACTACTCGGAGCAGTGACAACATGACTGGAGTTGGAGGAGAGGTGGGCCAAGAGGGCCTTTCGGGGGGTAAGTGGGGAAGGATCCGAAGATGCCAGTTCTGCGGGGACTCTAGACACCAAACGGCTTTCCCAGTTTAAGGGGGAGGGGTGGATATTGATGCCTACCTCACAGCTTTTGAGAAGGTGATCTGAACCAGATTGACCCTGCAGACAGGCTCCGCTGTCTAACCTTCCTGCTGGGTCTGAAGGCCATAGAGGCATTCAGCCAACTGGATAGTATGGAGACAGGGGACTGTGATCTGTTGAAACAGACTTTTCTGCTGAAGTTAGAACTGACTCCCGAGGCATACAGGAAATGATTCCGGGGTGTGCGCAAGACCTCAGGTGTCACTTACAAGGAGGTTGCCAACCTGCTGGGGGAATATCTCTGAATAGGGGCCCCAAAGAGGTTGGGGTGCATGATCAGCTACCTGCAGAGGTGCTGATGCGGGATGGACTGAAGAACTGGCCAGATGCTACCCTGGTCCTTCCCTGTGGCTTAGGTCAGGGAGGGCCACTTGGCCTGGCACCTGGCAATCCACCCAGCAGGGGGGCGTGGAACCAATGGGGGGAAGTGAGTTGCCAGGGACAGGGCTTAATAGGGCTGAGACCAAGGCCTTGTCCTGAGGTGGGAAAACTAAGGCACAGCAATGAGGGCTGGGCCCTGAACCCAGCAGCTGAATTCTAGACCTAGCCGCAGAAGGATCCCTACTGGAAGAAGCAGGGGCCTTGTGGGCTCCAGTGTTGCAAGATCCTGCAGGAGGATCCAGGTGAGAGAAGCGATGCAGTACAAAGAAAGGGCTCCCTGAGGGAAAACTGAACTTGGGGGGTTAGAGGGTCTCTGATGGTCTCCCAGAAGTACCATCAGGAGGATGGCCCTTCTTCTAAACATCAGAGGGTTCAGTGCACCCGGCGAGAGCTGATGCAGAACATTTACTGCCCTGGAAATTCACAAGGGTCCACCCTTTTGAGTGGTGTATGGAAGGAGAAGGAGGGGATCCCTAGACTTGATTAACAAACAAATGGGGAATCAGTGGTGGATTGAGGGGACAGAAGGCAAAGGACAGGAAAGGAGCTGTTGATGGTCAGATGGCCAGCTGGGAAGTGCAGGGTCTCTGGACTGGAGAGAGAGAGCAGGCAGAGCCCACCTGGATGCAGGAGAGACTTAGATGTACGGTGCTGAGAGAGGCCAGGCCTGAGGACCTTGAGAGTTTCCTGTGCTGTGTTCAAACACTCAATTAACCCTCCTGTTTTATGGTGGCTGAGAGTCACTCTGGTCTAGAGAACAGGGTTGCATTATTACATAATATAAGAATGGCCCTACTGGGTCAGACCAAAGGTCTATCTAGCCCAGTATCCTGTCTTCTGACAGTGGCCAATGTCAGGTGCCCCAGAGGGCATGAACAGAACAGGTAATCATCAAGTGATCCATTCCTTATTGCTCATTTCCAGCTTCTGTCAAACAGAGGCTAGGGACACCGTTCCTGCCCATCCTGGCTAATAGCCTTTGATGGACTGATCCTCCTTGAATTTATCTAGCTCTTTTTTTAATCTTGTTATTGTCTTGGCCTTCACAACATCCTCTGGCAAGGAGTTCCACAGGTTTAGTGTGGTTTGTCTGAAGAAATACTTCCTTTTATTTGTTTTAAACCTGCTGCCTATTAATTTCATTTGATGACCTCTAGTTCTTGTGATATGAGGAGTAGTAAACAACACTTCCTTATCTACTTTCTCTACACCAGTCATGATTTTATAGACCTCAATCATATCTCCCCTTAGCTGTCTCTTTTCCAAGCTGAAAAGTCCTAGTATTTTTAATCACTCTTCATACGGAAGCCGTTCCATACCTCTAATCATTTTTGTTGCCCTTTTCTGAACATTTTTCAATTCCAATATATCTCTTTTGAGATGGGGCGACCACATCTGCACATAATATTCAAGATGCAGTATATTCCCTCTGGGAATGGAGGCCCCGGGGGTCCAGAGCAAGTGGACTCCCTGAGGGGGCCCACAGCGAGAGACAGGCATGTTAAGGCTCAGAGAGATGCGGTTACAGGAAGCAGAGGGGCTTAACCTCCAAGAGAGAGTGGAACCCCGAGAAGGGCTGTCACACTGAAGGGATTCCCCCCAGGGACTGTGCGGGGCCAAGATTGGGCATGACCTCTGAGTCCTTGAGAGCAGGCACTGACCAAAAGAGGCTATGAATACTGCCCAGGATTCCAGACTTTTCCCCCCATCCTACCCCCATCACTTCCAGTCCACCTTGTCTGGATTAACCTGCAAAATCTCTCTCTGATCTGTGACTGCCAAGAATTCAGGGGCAGGAGTCCCGGGGGCCCTGCCCCGTGGTTGGAAAAATGAGAGAGTTCCACCCCCTGGCCTCACCCCAGCAAAGGTCAATAAGATGTGGTGTTGAGCTCCGTGAAAAAAAGATGGGCTATGACTGCATAGAACTGAGGGGACAGAGCTCAGTGTGGAGGGCTCCAGTGCAGCCAGGCCTGTGCCATTATAGTCAGAGATTGACAGAGGGAAAGGCCAGAAGTGACCACTGCAGCATCCAGTCTGACCTCTTGCGTACCAGAGACTGTCTCCCACGGACGCCGGTATCTGGCACAGGATGTGGGGCTATGCTGGAGCAGAGCTTTTGGGATGAGTCGCCCGGTCTTAATTTAAAGGCTTCAAGTGATGGAGAATCCACCACCTTCCTAGGTGTGGGCTTCCAGTGATTAATCTGCTGCTAAAGATGTGCACCTTTGTCAAGGAGTGTGGGGGAGACAAGGCCTTGCACCCCTGCCTTTCTGTGATTCACCATGACTCTAAGCCAGCTAGTAAAGCCGAAGGTTTATTTAAATGACAAGAACACAGTCCAAAACAGGTCTTGCCGGTACAGACAACAGGACCCCCTTTAGTTCAGTCCATCTGGGGGCCCCAGGAAGGCCACAGACTTGTTGGGGAGCCCAAGCCCTGCCGGGGCGCCCCTCTCCATTTCCCTGCCAGCTCCAAACTGAAACTCCCTCCAGCCTCTCACTCAGCCTCCCCCTGGCTCCTCCCCCAGCCTTTGTGTCCCTTGTCCAGTTTCCATGGCAGAGGTGTTCCCTGGCCTCCAACTCCCCTCCTGGGTTCTCAGGTTACATGCTCAGGTATCCTCCCTTCCCCAGTGAAAGGCAGTCCCAGCAAAACTCCCCTGCAACCTTCCCAGGTCAATACTCCGCACTCAGTATTCAAATAACGCATCAAGAACAGTCCCACTTCGTCACAACCTTATTTCCAGCTTGCTCGTGGTGCCTTTGTCTGCTGCCTTAGACAGCAGCACCTTCTCCCCAAGCAGGTTCTTAGGAACTGTCACCAAGTCACCTCGCAGCCTTCTTTTTGATCAGCTAGGTAGTGTGAGCTACCCCAGCCTTGCACTATGAACATTACCGGGCAGCAGGTTTAAAATGAACAGAAGGCAGCACTTCTTCACACAATGTGCAGTCAAACAGTGGAACTCATTGCCAGGGGATGTTGTGAAGGCCGAAAGCATAACTGGGATCAAAAAAAATTTAGGTAAACTTATGGACGTCCAAATGGATAGTAGTCAAGATGGTGAGGGACACAGCCCCATGCTCTGGATGTCCTTATCTTCTCTTTGCCAGAAGCTGGGACTGGACGACAGGGCATGGATCACTTGACGATTGCCAGTTCTGTTCATTCCCGCTGAAGCATCTGGCACTGGCCACTGTCAGTGCGTAGAAAGGAGAATGGGCTGGATGGACCATTGGTCTGCCCCAGTATGGCCATTCTTATGTACTATCAGGCAGGCTTTCCAGATCTCAAATCATTCTTGTAGCCCTTCCTTGAACCCTCTCCAACATTCCAGCATCCACCTGGCAGTGTAGATACCACACATGGACCCAGGATTCCACGTCCAAACACAGAGCCATTGTCTTCTCCCCACTCCTAGATGAGCCTTGTTTATACAGCCAAGGACCACACTTGCTCTCTTAGCCACGTTGCACTGGGAACTCATCTTCAGTGAGTTATTTACTATGACCTCTAAGTCCCATTCAGTGCCACCACTTTCCAAAATAGTGTCCCCCATCCTGGGAGACCAACACTCTTTGTTCCTAGATCTATGACCTTGCATTTGGCTGTCTTCAAACATGTTGTTCCGTTGTGCCCTGCTTACCAAGCAGTACAGATCACTCTGTGCACATGACCTGGCCTTATCATTATTTACCTTTCACCAATCTTTGTGTCATCTACAAACTTTGCCAGCAGGGATTAGAGATTTTCTTTCAGTTCCCTGGGCTGGGAACTGATACCTCGCTCGCTCTGGGGCCCTATTAACAAATACATTCTGTAAGAGATAAAATGAAGGTCTCTCACCTGTGGCAATGTCAGCTGATGGCACATCCGAAGCAGGCAGGGTAGGGGCCCAAGGCTAGCATGACATGCTCAGGATGGATCAGATGAGCGAGAAAATGAGCTGCTGCCTCCTGAACAAGCTCCAAACAATAGAGGCACCCTACCATGAGTTCTGCAATTGAGCCTCATGATGGGATAAATGAAGCCTCAGTCTACACACAGCACAGCTGGGAAAGCACCTTCCTCCTGCACCTGCGGCATGGGGCTGAAAGTGATGCTGAGACTGTGAGGGACTCAGAGGGGGAATGAGCAGCCAGCCTCCTCCCCATCTCAGCACCCTCTTCTTGGCAGCAAGACTTCTGCTGACCAGGGTGAGGGCCTTCTCGCTGGCTGTATTGATCAAGAACATGCTGCAGCCCTGGGCACTGCTTAGAACTGGCCTTGTATCTGCACTGCCCAGCATGGGTGGCCTCAGCCTTTGGGCCTAACACACCATCCCCCCCGAGTGAGCCTGGTCTCCTAGGGCAATGGGGCCAGCTGGGGCTGGGGGCAGGTCCAGACACACTGGCAAAGTAGCACCGCACAACTCCTGGTAACAATACCTGCTGGGAGCCCAGCATGACCCAAACCACCAGCTGGCCCAGCTGGAAGCCAGCCAAGCCATTTGAGTCCCTAGCAAAGGCTTCAGTGGGAGTCCAGGCCCAGGCTGGACACAACTGAGGGGCCTGGGTGTCACCCCAGTCCCAGGGCAGCCAGAGTAGCAGCTGCGCTCTCAGGCACTTCCTCAAGTGGGGCAGAGGCAGGGGGGATTCTCTGCCTCCACAGCACTGAGCCAACCTCAGCCTCCTGCCCCAACATTGCTTCTCCCCGTCCTCTGCCACAGCCCCTCCTCCATCCCCTCTTCCGGGAGACCCCCTGATCAGGAGGCAGCATGGGGAGGTGCAGGAAGCTGGGAGAACAGAAACGGGGGATGAGAGGTCTGGCTGGGATGCCATGGGCCCTCGCAGATGGCTCTGTTCTGCCCGTGGTGCCCTTTGCACACATGGCTCTGGGCCCCAAGGAGCTGGCATCCAACAGGGGTACCATGTCTCAGACACTGGGGATGGCTGGATTACAAACCTATTTATTAAGGATTGCCCTTGGGCAAGGGGCACACAGCACGAGCTGAGAGCTGTTCAGTGCAGTCCACCAGCCACACAATGAGTTTAGGCTTATTCAGTGGGAATTCAGCTACCTGCACCTGCCAGGATCAGCCCTCTGCTGAGGCTTGGAGGGCCAGGATCCTTGGGGAGGAGTCAACCCCACGCCCCCCAGGGAACGCCCAGGGACAGGGCTAGAAGCCCTGCCCTGATTGGCGCCCCCTGGGGGAAAGATGGCTGGTTTCTGGAGGGGAATTTCAGGGCCTCAACTAAGGTAAGCAGCATCCTGCTGGGGAGGCAGCCAGGCCCCATGGAGCAATCGGCTTGTGGGGGGACTCAGGTGGGTAGCAGATGTGGAGACCTCAGGCCTCTTGTGCACTGGACACGGCTGGCAGCATTGTCCCCACATCTTCGGAGGAGTCTCATTGGCATGTGCCAAGTGGACCAAGCATCCCCTCACGTCCAGCACAAGAAGGAGGTGACCAGTGGCTGCATTACCAGAGGGAAAAAGGCCTGCTGCTGGATGGGGAGTGCACCAGGCTGGATCTGGACATGCTGAGCCAGCGGTGGCTACATGGCTGGTCAGGGTTAGTAAAGGGCATCCCCTAACACCAGCTAGGGTGACCAGACAACAAGTGTGAAGAATCGGGACGGAGGTGGAGGGTAGTAGGAACCTATATAAGAAAAAGACCCAAAAATCGGGACTGTCCCTCTAAAATCAGGACATCTGGTCACCCTAACACCAGCGCAGCCACTGGCAGAATGGCATTCGCCATTTACACCCCCTGGCCTCCGTGACATGCTCCAGCCCTGCTCTGCAAGTGCCGCCCCTGCTGCAGTCATTCACCTGCTCCAGGTGAGATCAGTGATTGTGCTAAGAGACGCTTAAAGTCTAATTACCAGGCAGGCGTTCGGGACAGCAGCCGTGTGCCATGGCTCTTTGCACTGGCTTGCCCCTCATTTGTTCTCATTAAAGGCTGGCAGGGTGTCTAATTAGCCAATGTGACTTTGCCAGCGCCCTGCTGGCTAACACCTGTGCACACAGGCCTCCTCCCTTGCCCTGGCTTGGAATTAGCTTTTAGAACGCGCTTCACTTGCTCGGCAGGATCTGCTCCTGTCACTGGGAGACAAGGCAGCGGCTTCATAAGGGCATAGCGCCAGCCAGATCTTGGCCGCTCCCTGCCAGAAGAGCCGCAAACCCAGTGAGCCACAAACCCTGCAGCCCAGCTAGCCCATAGTGTAATGCGTAGCCCTCACACAAAGGCTCAGCACTCCTGGGCATGGTGGGGAAGGAGTGTGACATGGGGGGCAGAGGGCTGGGACTGGCTGGCTCCATGGGGTTTGGCTGCATGTCATACCAGCCCCCCAGCTGGCACCGAGCACTCCTGGGCACAAAGCCCTACTGCGGGATGGAGGCCTCTGCACATGCAGCCCCAATCCCTGTGGGAATCTTTGCTGGGGTCTGCCTTCCTTGCTCCCCTCTCACCCCGGGCTGTCATGTGGGAATGCTGCTCTGATCGTTGGCCTCTCCTCAACCCTGCAGGGTGCCCTGGGGTGTGAGGCAGGTGTGGAGAGGCAGGACGCAATCCTTCCCACCCCTCAGAAGTGGGGCATGCAGGGGACACTGGGAAGTCCGGAGAAGCGAGAGGGGACCAAGGTATTGGAAAGAGTTGGGCTGCATTTGTCCAGGACAGACGGAAGAGACTAGGGTACCGGGGGGTGGGGAGGAATGTAAGGGGTGCTGGTGGTAGCCTGAAGGACCAGGGGGATCTGGGAACAGTGACAGGGGGAACCAGGAATAGCCTGGAGGCAGGGACAGGGAGATCTAGGGGGCAGGGACAGGGGCATTTTGGTGTAGCCAGAGAGCAGGGACACGGGCATTCAGGGGTAGCTAGGGGGCAGGAGCAGCCTTCCCCATTCTGCCCTGGTTTCCCATTACTCGCACCCAGCTGTTCACCCAGGCCCCTCCACTCATCCCCACAGGCTCCTGCCCTTTCCCACCACACCCCGGGGGTGGGAGCAGTCATTGCAGGCATATTTCCAAGAGCCGGCAGGGTGTTGATGGTGCCTGTTGGAAGTTGAGAAGCAGATGGTCAGGCCCAGTGTTTGGGCCAGGAACTGGAGCCAGGAGTCAGAGCAGGAATCCAGGGTGGGGATGGGGTAGGTGGGGGGATCCAGGGGAGGCATGGTCAGGGGGATCCAGGGGTCAGGGAGGATCCAGGGGGGGCAAGGGGCAAGGATCCACCAGGCGGGAGGTCCGGGGCGGGGCAGAAGGATCCAGGGCAGGGGAGACAGGGGAAGGGGGAGTACAGCCTAGCAGGGGCAGGGGATAGCGGGGGGGGCAAACAAGGGGCAAGGTTCCAGGAGTAGCAGGCAGGAGGATATGGGGAAGATCAGGTAGGCAGGGGATCTGGGAGCAAGGAGATCCAGGGAAGGACTAGGGGAATCAGGGGGTCAAGGGGATCCAGGGATCTAGGCAGTTTGAACAAGGGCAGGGGATCCCAGGGGGGAAGGGCGGGGCAGGATAACTCCTCCAGGTACACCACAACAGACGTAGTTGCTGCTCCCACTGGGAGCCCAGATCCCTGCCACAGGGTGATCTGTGAGAGCTACGCTGGGGACTGGCTGAACCCTGGCTGCCTGAGGTTGAGCACCCAGGCTCAGGGTTGATTCAGCAATGCCCTTGAAAGCACTCCCTGAGCAGGAAGAAGCCAAGGGATGCCCTGCTGCCTGAGAGCCACGGGCATAGCCATCTGCCACAGCTGGGCATCAAGGTGTATACTGGTTTGGAGCCGTGGTTAGTGGGCCACCTCTCACTCCCTTGCCAGCCTCCACATTGGTACCGATGGGTGCTTCAAGGGCAGCCCCAGGGAGGCTGCCCATGCCCTGACCAGCAGCCCATGCTGTCCCCTCCCTTGGCAAAGAGGTGCAGAAGCCCAAGGGCTAAGTCCTGAGCCATTCCACATTGCTGGGATCTCAGGGATGCTGAGAGAGGAGACACATATCATGGGCTCTGCTGGGGTTTGGCCCAGGTGCTGAGAGACACCTTGGACCTTGCCATCAGCTGGGGGCCCACACAGCAGGGTGAGTGCCAAGGGAGGCGGGGTGCCACACGGACCCAGAGATCCAGATTCAGGAGAGGTGTGCCAAGCGTGCTGTGCATTCTTACCATGGAACAGGGCACTTGCATTGAACATATGCGTGGATTTATTGCAAGTCTCGTGGGATTTGGTGTCTTTGAGGCCCCAGCTCCTGGAATCAGGAGACCGTGTGAGAATCTTGACTTTCATTTTCTAAAGTAAGTTTCTTGCTGTCCTAGTTGTAGAGACAAACTTGAAAATGACACCTCTCCCCTGTGCCCCAGAAGGCTCTGAAACCAGAGGCAAACAGATAGATCTCATCAGTTAGGTTTTTAAAATCTCACAAATTTCAGGGCTGTGTCCTGATTTTGGGACATCTGGTGCTGGTGACAGGGGTCCCATGTCTGTGACAGCTCTGGGGGTGGGCACCACACAGCTCCGTCCTTCACAGTAGGACTATGTCTACTCCTCAAGGGGAGTGAACATCGCAAGGCCAGAATGGGGCTGTGCATCTGCTCCTAGCTAGTACTGCTCTGGGGGATGTTTTGATGCTCACCAGGGCTCCTCCTGGAACCAGGCTGGAATCTAGTCCCCACTGTTCAGGCGTGGCCCCTCGTCCCTCCAGGAGCAGCAAGATTGCACTCAGGATGTTGGGCCTTGTTGTTCTGCTGTGATTGGTCTCCTATGGTGAGGAGGAGTAAAGCGCCTCTCTAGTGGGCTCTATGTCAAGCCTGGAGGTGTCTCCATCAGGCTGATATTCAGGAGTCCAGTTGCCGTTGTTGTGGATTCAGTGGCAGTCAGTTCACAGGACTCTGGGCAGCTGTTATCCATGTTCTGCTTAGCTAGCAGTACTGTGACCTCTGCTCTGCTGCCTGGGCCCATGACAGCTGCTTTGTGGACTCAATGCCCAGGGACTCATCACTGGGACTAGCACTGGATTCCCACACTGTATTTACAATTGGCTTTTCCCTGCATTGTCTGGCAAAAGAGTTTTAATGGAGGCAGCCTCTGCCCTCTTGCCCAAAGCTGGACAATCTCCCATACCGCCCACAGCTGCCTGCGATGTCTGTTGCAAGTTTCTGGCATCCTTCTTGCAGTGCCTGGTTTCCTCATGTTTTCCTCTCACACCCATCCTCTACCTTCTGCTCCAGGTTAACCTCAGCGACTGTTTCCTGACACTCTCTACTCAGAGCCAGTAGCACCCACAAGTTTGCCTGTGCCATCTTTGTGCAGAGTTGTCTGGCTGTTTCTACAGTCAGCTCAGAATATCTCAGCCAGCGCTCACCCCCATCGCAGCCTCCCAGCAACCTGGCTTCAATCAGAGAATCTCCTAGCAGGCCAAACCTACAAGACTAGTTCTGGGGCTTTCAGTCTGTGACACTCCCCAGTGCATCCCGGTACCTTTTCCACTCTCAGCTAGCAGAGGAATCTTTTGCAGGTTTTGTTTTTCTAGGGTCACAAATAACTTTCAATCTCTACCAGGAACCCATCAAACCGCAGCCAATCCCACAGATTACAAATCATGGGTCAAGCCCCAAAAGATTATATTCTCAGGGTTCTTTTTTCCATCTTTTGATTCATGCACTCCTCTACCCATCCCCCATCTGTGGGTGACAGCCACCGTCGCCAGTGCTCTTGGATTTATTGGGTCAGGGGATTCTGGCCCCTGCTGCAGGCACGGTCTCCCCACATCTGCCTGTCCCATGCCCAGAAATTAATTCTGCCCCCAACCTTCGATCATTCCTGTCCCTCCAGCCCCCATCAGTTCTGCCCATCTCCCTGCACATTCCCTATCCCCACCCCATTGGTTCAGCCCCCCAGCCTCCCCTCTGTTCCTCCTAAGGCTCTTCATCCCCATCTGCCAGGCCTGGGGTGGCTGCATCAGGGTCTCTATCCAACTTCAAGGCTGTGGGGGAGGCTCCAGGGGCTCCTCAGCTGCTGTTACGAAGTTGGGGATTTTTGTGGTGGTTTACGTGAAGAGTGTCTGCGCTCCTCAGTTTCCCTGTGTGCTGCATGTTTAACAAGGGGGAGAGGGTTTGTTGTTGCAGAGGGTCAGGTGTGACCTCGCCTGGCAGCCAGGACCCCCGGACAACAGCCTGGAGATAGGGAACCCCAACAGCTGGTTAATAAGAGACCCACCCCAGCTTGGCAGTCAGCTGGTTCTGGCCAGTGGGAGGACAAAGTACCACCTGAGGAGAGAGGACCCCTGTGATCTGACCAACCAGTTCCAGCCGGAGGGGAACAAAGGACTGACAAGAGAGTCCCCCAGCAACCTGTTTACCTGGGACAGAAGACAAAGGACAGGGGAGGAGCTGTTGGGGGTGGTGATATCAGATGCCCAGCTGGGAAGTGCAGGGTCTCTGGAATGGAGAGAGACAGCAGGCAGAGCCCACCTGGATGGAGGGGAGGCTTAGATATGCTGAGGGAGGCCAGGCCTGAGGGCCCTGAGAGTTTCCTACGCTGTATGCAGACGCTCAGTTAACCCTCCTGTTTTACACTGGCTGAAAGTCACTCTGGTCTAGAGAACAGTGTTGCATTATTCCCTCTGGGAGTGGAGGCCCTGGGGGTCCGGAGCGAGTGGGAGACAGGCATGCTAAGGATAGGAGAGGTGCAGTTCCAGGAGGTGGAGGGGCTTAACCCCCGAGGGAGAGAGGATGGACCCTCGAGAAAGGCTGTCACACTGAAGAGGGTTCCCCCCAAGGGACCATACAGGATCAAGAGTGGGCAAGACCTGTGCGTCTGTGACACTCCCCTCTGCCCCTGTGTAGGCTAGGTGCTGTGGAGGGAGGGGGCAAGTGGCAGAGGCACCGTTCTGGCCAGTTGCTCGAAGGGAAGGAGGAGGAGCTTCAGGGCTGGCTTTAGGAAGTGCGGTGCCGATTCCGCAGGGCCCCGGCAGGGATGACTCACCCAGTGGCACTCCGGGTCTTCGCTCCAGGTCTTCCGTGGCACTGATGGTCAGTGTACATGGTGAAGTGCTGCCCAAATAGATACGGCTGTAGTTTTTTGAGGGCCCACCCCATGGCCAGGCATTCCTTCTCGATGGCCGCATAGTGCTGCTCCCGGGGCAGCAGCTTCTTGCTCAGGTACACAATGGGGTGTCTTTCCTTCTTAGTATTAGTTCGTATCAGCACTGCCCCCAGCCCTGTGTCTGAGACGTCAGTGAACACCAGGAAGGGTTTGTTAAAATCCAGGTTTACCAGCACCAGGCCCTGGATAAGTGTCCCTTTCAGCGCACAGAGAGCCCCCTGGCACTGCTCGGTCCAGACCACCTTGTCTGGCTTTCCCTTCCTACACAGCTCCGTGAGGGGAGCTGCCAGGGAGCTAAAGTGGGGCACAAACCTCCGATAGTACCCCACCATCCCAATGAAAACTTGGACCTGCTTCTTAGTCTGGGGAATAGGCCAATTCTGGATTGCCTCCACCTTGGCTGGCTCCGGCTTCAGGTGGCCGCACCCCACCTTGTGGCCCGGGTATGAAACCTCTGCCATCCCTACCTTGCACTTTTCAGATTTTATGGTCAGTCCTGTCCTGCATCCTGGAGGCGACCCAGCACCCCCTTCACCTGGGACACATGTTCCTCCCAGGTCTGGCTAAAGACACAGATATCGTCAATATACGCCAGAGCAAAGTCCTCCATCCCCCATAGCAACTGATCCACTAGGCATTGGAAGGTGGCAGGTGCCCCCTTGAGACCAAAAGGCAGGACCAGGAACTCGAAGAGCCCTGTTGGGGTGGTGAAGGTAGACTTGTCAGTAGCCTTTGGTAAGTTCCATGGTAGTGAGGTACTGGGTACCTTCCAACTTGTCCAGGATCTCATCGGTCCTAGGCATGGGGTAGGCATTGGACATAGGCATTTAGCTTCCAATAGTCCACACACAACTGGATCGACCCATCCTTCTTGGGGACCAGCACCACAGGCGAGGCCCAGGGGCTGGCGGACTGCTGGATCACCCCTAAAGCCAACATATCCCCAACGTCTCTCTCCAGGTCCTGGGCTGTTTTCCCAGTGACCCTGAATGGGAAATATCTGATGGAAGGGTTGGTTTCTGTCATCATCCAGTGGACAGCCAGGTTAGTGAGCCCAGGCCTGTTGGAGAACAGCTGCTGGTATGAATGCAGCATCTCTCTGATCTCTGCCTGCTGGGCAGGGGTTAGCTGATCAGAGAGAGGAATTGATTCCAGTGAGGGGTTAGCCCCAGCCTCAGGGAGAAGTCCCACCAGGGGATCCTCTCCCTTCTCCTCCCTTATCCTCCCACTGCCCACACACAGCCAGCACCAACTTCTCCCTGTCCCAATATGGTTTCCCTTGAAAAGTGCCACCCCAAAGAGCTGGAGTGCCACCCCTTAGAAGTGCCACCTCAAGCACATGCTTGGAATGCTGGTGCCTAGAGCCGGCCCTGTTTCTGGGTAGTGCAGAGCTGGTGCAGTGGTTCTATGCCACGTCCTCACAATCCCACCACAAGGCCTCAGAGGCGAAGGTGGGGGAGGCGGGCTGTGTGATCCAGCTATTCCTAGCTTCTGTGACAACTACGGGGCCACAGACAGCCAAGCATACACCAGAGAAACCGGAGCCCCTGGATAGTCTGGAACTGGAGAGCAAAGACAATGGCAGAAGCCACCTTTGCCCCTTTCACAAGACTGAGTGCAGCTCAGCCAGGCCTCAGGATCAGATCCACTAGAGGGATGCTGGCTCCACAGAGCAAATAGTGTTAGGGCCACTGCCATAGACAGTAGGGGTGTGTCTACACTGCATTGCAAACCGGGGTCTGTGGGACCTGAGTTGTGGACTTGGTGTTTCCAAGCCTGCGCTGGAACATCCATACTGAATAGTAAAACCTGGGTTTACAGTTGCTGGCCCCAAGTCTTACACCTGTGCTAACACATCCATACTGCACCGCTCAGACCTTCTGACTTGGGGCTGTGGTTTGGCTGCATCCACACTGCAAAATGACAGCGAGACTCGGGCTCTGACCCATCTCCCTAGCAGGCCCTAGGACCTAGGCCCTGAGCTGACTTGAATCACACAGATTTGTGTGTGGATGGAAGCAGGGCTTGGGCACAACCTTGAGTCAAAGGCCGGGCTTAGTGTGGAGTGTGGACATACCCTATGGGGCCAGGCATCAGCGAGATTAGGAAGGATGATCCAGTGGTTTGGGCACTGTGACAAAGTGGGACTGTTCTTAATGTTTCCTCTGACTACCATGTGGGTGCCTCAGTTTCCCCTATGCATTTCTTAAGTCTCTAGTGTGCATAAAAGGCCAACAATCTGTCTCCTAGCAACAGATGGCCAGGGCCCTTCCCCCCTTGCAAGGGGATGGCTAAAGATGAACAAAGAGATCAGATTACCTCCTGGCCCAGGAAAGAGACAAAGGCCAGAAAAGAGGGGCTGGAGGGGGTTTCAGTTTGGAGCTGGCTGGAGACGGGAAGTGAGGGCAGATGGGGCTGTCTGGCTCACTGGGTCCCAAAATGGACCCAGCTGAGGGGGTCCTGTTCTCTGTACCTACAAGCTCTGTTTTATACCATGTTCCTGTCATCTAATAAACCTCTGTTTTACTGGTTGGCTGAAAGTCACATCTGACTGCAAAGTTGTGGGTGCGTGTAGGATCCTCTGGCTTCTCCAGGACCCCGCCTGGGTGGACTCGCTGTGGGAAGTGCACGGAGGGGCATATGCTGAATTCTCCAAGGTCAGACCCAGGAAGGTGAAGCTGTGTGAGCTTCTTGCCCTGAAGACAGACTGCTCCATGGGAGAGGATGCTCCCCAAAGTCCTGACTGGCTTTGTGGGGAGCCATTCTAGAGCATCACCCAGGGACTCCGTGACAGGCACTAACCTGGGGCTTAGGAGATCCTGGCTCAATTCCTGCTCTGACACCAACTTCCTGGGCAAGTCCTTTAGTCTCTCTGGCGTGGATCATCAAGGGTGTTTAGGCACCTCACTCTCAGTGGGGCTTCATCCCCCTTATGTAAATGGGGCTAGCAGCCCTGCCTCCCTCCCAGGGGCGTCAGAACGGGCAGTGCCCAGATACTGCAGAGTGGGAGCTGCAAAGCACCTGGGGGAGTGAGGGCCGCAATCTGGGCTGACAATGAGCAAGACAGAGACAGAGAAGGGGAGAGGCCCAGCTGCAGTGTTTGCTGTATAGTGCCTGTCTTCCAAAGCACTAGGAGCTCACAAGAGCCAGCCTCACTCAGGCCCAGGAGGGGCGCGAGAGCAGGACTGGCTAGCTCAGGGAAGATTCCTGAAGGCAGCGTGTATCTACGCAGCATCCTCAGCTGAGCTGAGATTAACATTCACCAGCAAAAAAATAAATACATCCAAGCTGCATCTGTTCTGTGGACCCCATGCACGGCACGAATCGAAGCACAGCCTCCCCTGGGACCCCAGGGATGTGTGTGCAGCAGCTTGCTGCAACCACGTCAGCTGTTTGCAAAGGCTGCTATTACCTTGTCTAACAAGCTCTTAGCTGAATGTGTCCTATGCACACCTGAGGACAGAGCCTGGCTGCCTTCACCCGCCTCCTACTGCTATCCTTCTCCTTCCCCCAGCCTCTGTCCCCCCACAAACCTCCTGCTGGCAGAATCCCACTTGCTCACATAGAGTGCTGGAGGCAAGAGCCTGCTGCACTAACAGCCAATGGGCAGGGCCCATGTAGTGTTAATGGGGGTCTGAGCAGGAGAGTAGGGTGCTGTCTGATTGTTACTGGGGCACTGGGCTGGGGGGTCATTAACTGGATTTAAAGAACCTTCTGTGTATAAACTATCAAATGTTTCCTTGCTGTTAATGTCCTGGTGATTTTTGTTCTGCAGGCTCTGAAAGGCAGTGGTGTGCGCTAGGTGTGATGTGCAGCTGTGGGTATTTGCCTGTCTCTGTGTGTGTCTGTTTTGCTGTAGATCGGTATGTACGCTTGTTGTTGTGCATATCTGTATCCCCTTTGGCAGTATGTGCACATGTGTGGCCTCCAGTACTCTCTGCGTGGGAGTGGATGTTGTGCCTGTATGTGAAAGTACCCCATATCTCTGGGGGGGTGCTGGAATCCCATGAGGGGTGCATGCTGTTCTGGGGCTGGCCTGGCTGCCTTTTGCTCATTGACATTTTTTGTGGCTTCCTTTTCTCCCTCCACTTTGGGCCCTGGGCCACGGCACTGCTGGGAACTAGCTGTCCTGCAGCCATAGGGAGCCTGGGGGTAGAGGCTGAGCCAGGCTGCAGAGCAACTTTCTAGGTCCAGCAGTTTAATAATGAGCTGTAGGGACGAGCAGGACAAAAGTATGTGGGAGCGGCGCCTGGTGCCCAGCAGCCCTCCCGGGCTGAGGAGGCTGCGCTGTGTTGCCCAAGCCCCACAAGTATTTTTAGCACTGACACCTCCATGCTTCCCTTGTTGGCCTCTTTATAAATGGCCCATCTCTCTGCCAGGCCCTGCTGCCAGCCCCACACTATGCTGGGATGAACTGATTCACCTGCCGAGCTGCTCTCCAGGAGCCTTCTCCTCATCCAGGGCACAGCCACAGCCAGCCTTCTCTTCTGGGTGTACTGGGGCAATGGAGACCCCATGTACATGCCTCACTTGTCCCGCCCACCCCGGGCTCCAGCCCCAACTTTCATCCACTGTGACGAAGTGGGAGGTTTTCTTGTTTTTTCTGTGTTTTCCAGGGGGTTGCATGCAGAGGGAGTAGGACTCAGTGTCCCCGGGTGTTACTAGTTTAATGAGGTGAGGGGAGAGGGAGTTGCAGAGGATTGGAGAGGGAACTTGGGACACCAGCCAGTGGCCTGGAGGATGGATACCCCAGCGACTGGTGACCTGGAGACCCAACTCAGGAGTCACAGCTGTTTCTGGCCAGTGGGAAGACAATGCGCTGCGAAGAGAGGACCCCGGTGACCTGACCAGCCAGTTCCAGCCAGAGGGGGCCAGAGGAGGGCTGAGAGGAGAGGAGACCCAGGCCATCCTGTTTACGACCCTGTTTACCTGGAGAGAAGACAATGGACAGAGGCGGGGCTTGGGGCCGGGGATATCGGAGGCCCAGCTGGGAAGCAGGGAGGCTCTGGGCTGGAGAGAGAGAGCAGGCAGAGCCCATCTGGATGCAGGGGAGACTGGGATGTGCTGTGCTGAGGGAGGCCAGGCCTGAGAGCCCTGAGAGTTTCCTGTACTGTGTTCAACCCCCAATAAACCCTCTTGTTTTACGCTGGCTAAGAGTCTCTCTGGTCTAGAGAACAGGGTTGCATCAACCCCTTCGGGGGTGAGGAGGCCCGGGCGGTCCAGAGCGAGTGGACTCCCTGAGAGGGCTCACAGCAAGAAACAGGTGTGCTAAGGCTCAGAGAGGTGCGGCTCCAGGGGCCTGACCATGGGAGAGAGTGGACCCCCGAGAAGAGCTGTCACACTAGAAGGGACACCCCCCACTGACCACATGGGGCCAAGAGTGGACACGATCTGTGAGTCCGTGACAATGTGGTAGCAGAGGATGGTTGGTGGCTGCAGGCACAGGTGCTTTGCAGTGAGTGGCTGCCAGCAATAGAACGAGGGTATTGAATGGAACCAGCCTGGAAATGGCCTAGAACTAGCTCCATAAGGCTACCTGGCACGTCTATGCAGGGAGAGAGGGCTGAGTGTGGGGAGGCTCACTAAGAAGCAGCTGATTGCTCAGCTTGTAGAGAATGACCAGTCTGAGGACCAGGCTCCAGACCCCAGGGGGGCTCCCAGGGTGCCTGGTGAGCCTGGGAATAGCCATGTGGGCAGTCTGTGTAGCGACCAGGAGGGTGTCAGACTCGACTCCCCAGTTAACACAGGGAGACCCCAGTCAAGTTCCTCCCTCGAGGAGCTGTGGAAACTAGAGCTTGAGCTGAAAGCGAAGGAGCTGGAGCTAGAGGAGCGGAGGCTGGTGGACAGAGACAGAGAACAAGAGGACCGTGTAGAACAGCGGAAGCATGAGTTGGCGATGGAGGAGCGGTGGGCCAAGAGGGCCTACTGGGGGGTAAGTGGGGAAGGGCCCCAAGACGCCAGTGATGTGGGGAATCTGGACACCAAACTGCTTCCCCAGTTCAAGGGCAGGGGGATATTGATGCCTATCTCACAGCCTTTGAAAAGGCCTGTGATCTGAACCAGATTGACCCCACAGACAGGCTCCGCTGTCTGACCTCCCTGCTGGGTCCCAAGGCCATAGAAGCATTCAGCCAAATGGATGGAGTTGAGACGGGGGGACTGCGACCTGTTCAAACAGGTTTGCTGCTGAAGTTTGAACTGACCCCCGAGGCATACAGAAAACAATTCTGGGGTATACGCAAGATCTCTGGTGTCACTTACAAGGAGGTTGCCAACCTGCTGGGGAAATATCTCCACAATGGGGGAAGGGCACAGGAGCCACCACCACAGAGGACGTGTATAACCCGTTGGGGCTGGAGCAGCTGTATGACATCTGCCCTCCAGACCTTAAGATGTGGCTAGTGGACCAGAAGCACAAAGATCTGCATACTGCAGGGGCACCGGTGGATGAGTTTGTGGACAGCAGATCGGGGGCCGGAGGAAGACCCACATCGGGGGCTCAGAAGGGGAGTCACCCAGAGACCTCTCAAAGGTGGGACTCCAGGAAGCCCAGCCCAGGGGTGGCCGGGAATGCCGGGGCGGGCCAACCCTCCGCATGGGACTTGAGGGACCTGAAATGTAATTACTGTGACCAGAAGGGGTACAAGGTGGCCCAGTGCCTGAAGATGAAGGAAATGGCGGCCAAACAGAACCTGCGGGGTGTTAACTGGGTGGAAGCCCACCAAGAGGGGGCACTGCCGGGCCAGGGGGCTGCAGTCGAGAGGGCTGTGCCAAGGGGAGAGGACCGCCAGGCCAGGCCAGCAGGGGAAGGCGGGGCCTCAGGTCCAGAGCGCCCGTACTCAATCCGCTGGGTGAGCATGGGACAGGCCCCAGGGGACAATCGCCACATCATCCCCATTGAGGTGGGGGAAAGGAGCATCCAGTGGTTCCGGGACACGGGCTCAGAGGTGATGCTGGTGCGGTCTGAGGTGATGGACCCAGACCAGCTAGTGCCCGATTCCTACATGACCCTGAGGGGAAGGTTTGGGCCCCCCTCAAGGTGCCTGTAGTGAGGATACACCTGAAATGGAGGGCTAAGGAGGGACCCAAAGAGGTCAAGGTGCACGATCACCTGCCTACCGAGGTGCTAATGGCTAATGACTTGGAGAACTGGCTGGATGGCACTTGGAGCGCCCTAGTCCTTACCTGGAGCCAGAGCCAGCGAGGGATGCGGGACCTCCCGAGGGGTGAGGGTGAAGCGCTGAGGGCAGGGCATGACAGGGCTGGGCCGGAGCCTCCATCCCAAGGTGGGGAAACTGAGGCACCACCAGCCAGGGCTGTATCCTCAGACCCAGCAACTGAATTCCAGACAGCTGCAGGTGGATCCTTCCTTGGAGAAACTGAGGTCCCTGGCGGGCCACGGCAGTGCAGGGTCCCAGGGGGAGGACCACCAGGAGCGATTCCTACAGGAAAAGGGATTCCTGGACCGGGAATGGGTTGGTTCAGGGCAAACTGAATCTTGGAAAGGTGGGAGGCAGTTGGTGGTTCCCCAGAGGCACTGCCACAAACTGTTGTACTTGGCCCACGATATCCCCCTTTGGAGCATCAGGGCATCCGGCGCACCAGGCAAAGGCTGCTGTGGAACTTTTACTGGCCTGGGGCCTTTGATGCTGTCCGACAGTATTGCAGGTCCTGTGACCCCTGCCAGAGGGTGGCGAAGGCCTGGGACAATGGAAAAGCACTGCTGAGACCTTTGCCCATCATAGAGGAGCCTTTCCAGAAGGTGGCCGTGGACATAGTGGGGCAGGGTGACCCAGGCAGGGAAGAAATACATCCTCGTGGTGGACGATTTCACTACGTTCTACTCCGAGTCGGTGGCCTTGTCCTCTATCGAGGCAGACACTGTGGCAGATGCACTGCTGACTATCATCAGCAGAGTGGGGTTCCCCAAGGAGGTCTTTACAGACCAGGGGTCTAACTTCATGTCAACCCTGCTCCAGTGCTTGTGGCGGAAGTGTGGGGTCCAGCACACCTGGGCCTCAGCATATCACCCTCAATCATAAGAACATAAGAACATAAGAATGGCCATACTGGGTCAGACCAAAGGTCCATCTAGCCCAGTATCTGTCTACCGACAGTAGCCAATGCCAGGTGCCCCAGAGGGAGTTGAAGCTAACAGGCAATGATCAAGTGATCTCTCTCCTGCCATCCATCTCCATCCTCTGATGAACAGAGGCTAGGGACACCATTTTTACCCTTCCTGGCTAATAGCCATTTATGGACTTAGCCACCATGAATTTATCCAGTTTCTCTTTTAAACATTGTTATAGTCCTAGCCTTCACAACCTCCTCAGGTAAGGAGTTCCACAAGTTGACTGTGCGCTGTGTGAAGAAGAACTTCCTTTTATTTGTTTTAAACCTGCTACCTATTAATTTCATTTGGTGACCCCTAGTTCTTGTATTATGGGAATAAGTAAATAACTTTTCCTTATCACTTTCTCCACATCACTCATGATTTTATATACCTCTATCATATCCCCCCTTAGTCTCCTCTTTTCCAAGCTGAAAGAGCCTAGCCTCTTTAATAATCTTTCCTCATATGGGACCCTCTCCAAACCCCTAATCATTTTAGTTGCCCTTTCTGAACCTTTTCTAGTGCTAGAATATCTTTTTTGAGATGAGGAGACCACATCTGTACGCACAGTATTCGAGATGTGGGCGTACCATGGATTTATATAAGGGCAATAATATATTCTCAGTCTTATTCTCTATCCCTTTTTAATGATTCCTAACATCTGTTTGCTTTTTTGACTGCCTCTGCACACTGCGTGGACATCTTCAGAGAACTATCCACGATGACTCCAAGATCTTTTTCCTGACTCGTTGTAGCTAAATTAGCCCCCATCATATTGTATGTATAGTTGGGTTATTTTTTCCAATGTGCATTACTTTACATTTATCCACATTAAATTTCATTTGCCATTTTGTTGCCCAATCACTTAGTTTTGTGAGATCTTTTTGAAGTTCTTCACAGTCTGCTTTGGTTAACTATCTTGAGTAGTTTAGTATCATCTGCAACTTTGCCACCTCACTGTTTACCCTTTCTCCAGATCATTTATGAATAAATTGAATAGGATTGGTCCTAGGACTGACCCTTGGGGAACACCACTAGTTACCCCTCTCCATTCTGAGAATTTACCATTTAATTCCTACCCTTTGTTCCCTGTCTTTTAACCAGTTCTCAATCCATGAAAGGACTTCCCTTTATCCCATGACAGCTTAATTTACATAAGAGCCTTTGGTGAGGGACCTTGTCAAAGGCTTTCTGAAATCTAAGTACACTATGTCCACTGGATCCCCCTTGTCCACATGTTTGTTGACCCTTCAAAGAACTCTAATAGATTAGTAAGACACGATTTCCCTTTACAGAAACCATGTTGACTATTGCTCAACAGTTTATGTTTTCTATGTGTCTGACAATTTTATTCTTAACTATTGTTTCGACTAATTTGCCGGTACGACGTTAACTTACCAGTCTGTAATTGCTGGATCACCTCTAGAGCCCTTTTTAAATATTGGCGTTACATTAGCTAACTTCCAGTCATTGGGTGCCAAAGCCGATTTAAAGGACAGGTTACAAACCTTAGTTAATAGTTCCGCAACTTCACATTTGAGTTCTTTCAGAACTCTTGGGTGAATGCCATCTGGTCCTGGTGACTGTTAATGTTGAGTTTATCAATTAATTCCAAAAACCTCCTCTAGTGACATTTAATCTGTGACAGTTCCTCAGATTTGTCACCTACAAAAGCAGCTCAGGTTTGGGAATCTCCCTAACATTCTCAGCGTGAAGACTGAAGCAAAGAATTATTTAGTTTCTCCACAATGACTTTATCGTCTTTAAGCGCTCCTTTTGTATCTCGATCATCAAGGGGCCCCACTGGTTGTTTAGCAGGCTTGCTGCTTCTGATGTACTTAAAAAACATTTTGTTATTACCTTTGAGTTTTGGTTAGCTGTTCTTCAGACTCCTCTTTGGCTTTTCTTATTACACTCCTATACTTTAGCTGGCAGTGTTTTGGCTCCTTTTCTGATTTGCCTCACTAGGATTTGACTTCCACTTTTTAAAGGAAGATCTTTTTATCTCTTACTGCTTCTTTTACATGGTTGTTAAGCCACGGTGGCTCTTTTTTAGTTCTTTTACTGTGTTTCTTAATTTGGGGTATACATTGAAGTTGGGCCTCTATTATGGTGTCTTTAAAAAGGGCCCATGCAACTTGCAGGGATTTCACTTTAGTCACTGTATGTTTTAACTTTTGTTTAACTAACCCCCTCATTTTTGTATAGTTCCCCCTTTTGAAATTAAATGCCACAGTCTAATGGACTGGTGGAGCGATTCAGTGAGACCCTAAAGATGATGCTGAAAGCCTTTATGGACCAGCATCCACAGGACTGAGACAAGTATTTACCCCACTTGCTGTTCACATACAGGGAAGTGCCCCAGGAATCCACAGGGTTCTCCCCTTTCGAGTTGCTGTACCAGAGGAGGGAAGGGGACCCCTGGACTTAATGAGGGCTGAGTGGGAGGGAAAGGCCTCTCCCAACGGGGAATCAGTGGTGGAGTACGTCCTGGGAAAAACTTGTGGAGTTCATGGGCTTGGCTAGGGGAAACCTAGCAGGGGCCCAGAGGAAGCAGAAGGTCTGGTATGACTGCTCAGCACAGGCCCGTTCCTATGCTACTGGGGACCAGGTGATGCTCCTCATCCCCATGAGGAAGAACAAGCTGCAAGCTGCCTGGGACGGCCCCTTCAAAGTCATCAGACAGGTAAACAAGATGAACTATATAGTGGAACTGTCCAACCTGGCACACAGCCCCCAAGCTTGGGGCAGGGAGGCTGCCTTGGGATGGCTCAGTAATTGCCTGTGACAAGCCTTCCATAGCTTCACTGCAGACAGCAGCTAATGGAAGTGCTGGTGCCTGTGTCTTTGCTCTGTGTATTTTACAGCTCTTCCCTGCTTGACTTAGCAGTCCCAAGGGTGAGGGCACGCTAACCTGTGTGAATGATGAGCCCGAGGCCTTGCACCTAGCCCCCCAGCTCCTGCCTGGAGCGTGCATAGGGATCCAGAGCACCTCCGAGGTGCCTGCTCTGCGCAGAGCCTGGCCAGTGCGCTTGTGAGCGTGAGGGAAGGTCGCTGCTTCCCCAGAGAAATCTGATTATATCACACAGCTTTATCCTGTCAGGCCTCTCTCAGGCATTCTAGTGCCCAGAGCGCTTCCCAGGTGCTTAACAAAGAACTCTCAGGAGAGGAGAGGGTTAACTGGGATAGGCAAAGCATTTATTCTGTAATACATTGTTTTACATTTATGGAGCAGCTCCAGCTGCAGACTCAACGCAGGGACCCAAGACATCCTCATAACACCTGTGATACAGGAGCGAAGGCAGCCACCTCTGGGGTGAAACAAGGCAGCTGCTTGCTGGGAATCCCATATCCATGTGAAGCTGCAGAGGGGACTCAGTCAGATTAGAATTGTCAAAGCTGATATGTGACACCTGGCCAAACATTCCAGCTATGGGGACAGTATCATGGAACAAAGAAATTGCCAGGCTGCAGCCATCTAACACAAAATCCTGTCTGACAGTGGCCAGCACCAGATGCTTGAGAGAAAAGTGCATGAAACTTCACAGTAGCAGGTGTGGGAAAATGTCCCCAGGATAGTTTGATGCTATTACCTAAAGTTAGAGATTCGTTCAAGCCCCGAAAAACAAAGTTTTATCTCCTTTCCAAAATATTTGTTATCACTAACTATGATAACTTTGGAGATTCTTGCTATGTTCTTGGCCTCAATGACTACCTGTGGCAGGAAGTTCCACAGTCTAAATACATGTTGTGTGTAAAAATATTTCCTTTGATCAGTTTTGAAATTCCTTCTTTTAATTTAATTGAATAATCCATTGTTCTTGTATTACGAAACAGAAAGAACAGAATTCCCCACTCTCCTTTCTTGAGACCATTCATTATTTTATAGACATGGATCATATCCCCTCTCATTTGTCTCCTTTCTAAGGTAACAATCCCACTCTCTCATCAAAGGGGAAATTTTCCAGACCCTTGATCATCCTCATCACCCTTCTCTGGACTCCTCTACTGCTGCAATACCTTTGTGGAGATAGGGTGCCAGGGCTACAATATAGTGTCCAGATGATGCTGCACCATTGAGTTATTTAGAGGCTTTATTTTTTGGCTTAATCTCCATGCTCTTCCTTCTACCTTCCAACACCCTATTTGCTCTTTGGAAGTGCAGTTACACACAGGTCCCTTTCCCGAGTGGATACAGTTAGTTTAGGGTGAGTTGTTTCCTCCAATGTGCATTACTTTGCATTTGTCAACATTTAATTTCATCTGCCCTCATGTTGCCTATTCCCTAAGCATGGGTAGGTCCTTCAGAAGTCCTCCACATTCTTCTTTGGACTTGACTGATCTCAATAATTTTGTGTCATCTGCAGATTTTGCTGCCTGACTGCCCACCCTTGTTCCAGACATAGAACAAAACCTTGAGGCCTCCGATGCTCGAGGTCTCCTTTTGCTGTGATGAAATCTGACCATTTAATCCTACTCTTGGTTTCCTATCTCTTAGCCAATGTTTGATCCAGGACAATACTTTGCCTATCACCACGTGGCAACTAAGTTTCTTTAGGAGCTTTTTATGAGGGATGTTGGCAAAGGCCTTTGAAAGTCTAATTAAATTATGTCAGCTATTTCTCCTTTATCCACCATGTCACCGACACATTCAGAGGATTCTAGTAGATTAGTGAGATATGATTTCCGTTTGTGGAAACCTTGCTGGTTAGTGCCTGTCAGATCATGATCTCCAATGGGGAGAGGAGGAAAGGGAAGGGAAAGGGGAAGATTATTCTATTTGATAGATCTACTCACCACTGTTAGCAGCCCCCTGGGCTCCAGGAGTCACCAGACAGGGCCAGTCATTTACTGAAAGAACTGTGCACAATGCGGTAAATTTTCAGCTATCCCGAAGGACGGGCCAATTTCTTCAGCAAGTAGTTCTTGGTCAGCAGCTTCTTACTAGCTGTGATGTTATTGACATGAACTGTGACCATATAGAACATTGTTTCAATCACTCTTATATATTTGCAGCACATCTTGTACAAAGGTTGTCATGTGAGGTGTCTATAAAAAGGTTATGATTTGCTGGTTATGATTATACTGTCTGTATGTGTGTATCAGTTTGGTAGCTGGTTATGATTATGCTGTCTGTATGTGTGTATCAGTTTGGTAGCTGGTTATGGTTATGTTGTCTGTATGTGTGTATCAGTTTGGTAGTTGAAATTACGAATATTGCCTATCACTTGTATCTCAATGTGTTTGATTCTAAGAGCATGGCTACACTGGAAACTTCAAAGTGCTGTCACGGAAAGGCTCCCATGGCAGTGCTTTGAAGTGCGAGTGTGGTCACTTGCGAGCGCTGGGAGAGAGCTCTCCCAGCACTCCTGGCAATCTACCTCCACGAGGGGATTAGCTCCAAGCACTGGGAGCCTGTCTACACTAGCACTTTAAAGCGCTCAGACATGCTGTGCTCAGGGGGTGATTTTTCACCCCCCTGAGCCAGCAAGTTAGAGCGCTATAAAATGTAAGTGTAGACAAGCCCTGAGTAGCATTAGTGAAGCATTTGGTCAGCTTCTTGAGAAAGGAATTTGCAGATTAAGTGTCCAATCAAGAAACACAACTGACAATGGACCTTGGGAGACTCCAATCCACATATGAAAAGTCTTCTTGGGATGTTCGAGGTAGCATGTGAGCAATGGCTGCCCCCTGCAGACTGAGTCATGCATGAACATGTGACTTGACCAAGTGGCTTGAAAATCCATCTTGTTGCTGTGTTTTTGCACAGAAAAACAAAGGGGTTTCCACCCACAAGAGAAAGAATATAAAAGGCCCTGGAAACACCTCCATTTTGTCTTCAGTCCTGCTTCTGACCTCTGGAGGAACTTTGTTACAAACCGAAGCTCTGAACAAAGGACTGAATGACCCATCCCAGCTATGGATGTACTCCAGAGACTTGATTGAGCCTGCAGTTTATTCCATCACTGCTACAAGCCTGAACCAAGAACTTTGCCATTACTGTATGTAATTGATTCCATTTAACCAATTCTAGCTCTCATCTATATGTTTTTATTTTTATGAATAAACCTTTAGATTTTAGATTCTAAAGCAGAGGTGGGTAAACTACGGCCTGCGGGCCAAATCCGGCTCCTGGGACCGTCCTGCCTGGCTCTTGAGCTCCCGGCTGGGGAGGCTAGCCCCTGTCCCATCCTCCACTGTCCTCCCTCCCCAGCAGCCACAGCGCTGCATGGGCAACACTCTGGGCAGCGGGGCTGCGTGATCCTGCCAAGCAGAGAGGCAGCATGTCTGACTCCGGCCAAGTGGTGCAGCTGCCAGACATGCTGCTCTGAGCGGCATGGTAAGGGGACTGGGGCCAGGGGGTTGGATGGGGCAGGGGACCCTGGAGATCCCAGGGGGCAGTCGGAACAGGGAGCAGGGGGCGGTTGGATGGGAAGGAGGTTCTGGAGGGTGGACAGGGGATGGGGGCGGGGGTTGGAAAAGCGTGGGAGTTCTATGGGGGCCTGTCATGGGGCAGGGGGTGTGGATAGGGGTCAGGGGATGGGGAACAGGGGGTGTTGGATAAATGTGTGGCCCCAGGGGGCCTGCCAAGGGATGGGAATGTGGATAGGGGTCAGAGCAGTCAGGGGACTGGGAGCAGGGGGGTTGGATTGGGAGTGGGGTCCCAGGAGGGGGTGGTTGGGAGGGTCTCGGGAGGGGGTGGTTAGGGGACAAAGAGCAGGGGGTGTTGGATGGATCAGGGGTTCTGAGGGGGCAGTCAGGGGGCGGGAAGTGGGAGGGGTTGGATAGGGGGCAGGGGGCAGGGGCCAGGCTGTTTTGGAATGCATAGCCATCCCTACCCGGCTCTCCATACGATTTTGGGACCCGATGTGGCCCTCAGGCCAAAAATTTTGTCCACCCCTGTTCTAAAGGATTGGAACAGTGTGATTTGTGGGTAAGTTCTGACTTGTATATTGACCTGGGTCTGGGTCTTGGTCCTTTGGGATTGGGAGAACCTTTTTTCTTTTCTGGGGTATTGGTTTTCATAACCATTCATCCCCATAACAAGTGGCACTGGTGGTGATACTGGGAAACTGGAGTGTCTGAGGGAATTGCTTGTTTGACTTATGCTTAGCCGGGTTGAGACCGAAGTCCTCTCTGTTTGGCTGGTTTGGTTTGCCTTAGAGGTAAAGGGCCCCAGCCTTGGGCTGTAACTGCCCTGCTCTAAGCAATTTCTCCTGAGTTGATACTCTCAGTTGTGTCCCACCAGAAGCAGCATCGTTACACCAGTCACTTGGCCACTGATGCAGAGGGGATGGATTCAAGCAAACCCTTTGCCTTTCAGGGAGTATTCATGCCTGTAAAGCTCCAGCACACAGACGCTTGCAGGAAGCAAAGATGGGTACTCTGAGAAGAGCCATGGATTCAAGCCAGCATTTAGCAGAGCCACTGTACCCAGAAGGCCCCTTACCATCACTGTCATCAACTCAGAGGGGACAGCACCACATACTGAAGCCCCAACACCCTTCCTGGTGGCACCTTGTTGCCTGCAGGTTTCTCATCCATGCTGCCGTCATGGAGTGTGGGGGAGTCAGGTCCCCGCACACCCCACTTCTTGCAATTCACCATGACTCTTAGCCAGCCAGGAACACAGAAGGTTTATTAGACGACAGGATCACAGTCTAAAACACAGCTTGTAGCTACAGAAAACAGGACCCCTCAGTCAGGTCCCTCTTGGAGGATGGGAAGCCCAGACCCAGATTCTGGGCCTCCCCCTATTTCCCCAGCCAGTTGCAAACTGAAACTCCTTCCTGCAGCCACACCACCAGCCTCTCCTTCAGCCTTTATCCAGTTTCCCAGGCAGAGGGTGTCACCTGGCCCCAACCCCCTCCCGGACTCAGATTACGAAGAGCAGCCGCCATCGTTTACGTGCTGGCCGTCAAGTGTCATTCCTCAGAGAAGTCACACCCTTATTTCCCATCACCATCTAGTATCGGTGCAGTACCCAGGGAGATGGAGGCGCGCCTCATGTTGGCAGAAGACAGTAAACTAGTAAAACTCCCATGCAACATTATCAGGTTAATACTCCCTACTCCATCACACCACCCTGCTTGGTTTATTAGATTGGAAGGGATCAAGGCACAGGGTGACAGAATGGTACTTACCAGATGGCAACAAATAGATAAGCCCTGTTGGCGGAATTCACTCGCACACTCGGAGTTTGAAATCAAGGGCACCATTGGAGCTTATTGCCAGCTTACCTGTGCTGGAGAAGGCCTGTTGTCCTTGCGGAGGTGTCCACGCAGCAATTCTGGGATGGCAGTGGGCATGAGCAGATGATGTTCAGGTGGTACGAGCAGGTACACACTTTTTTGGGCATAAATCTCTTTTGTTTCCCTTGTCATCACTTCTCCCCAGCAAAGCGCTGAGGAAGCAAAGGTCTGAGCCAGCAGTTCGCACTTCATCACTCATATATCATCACTGCAGCAAGATTTCCCCATGCTGCTCTTGCAGCAGGTCACATGCACTTCTGCCCACCTCGGCAATCTGCTGTGTCTCATTAATGGCTTTCAGGTGGCGATGGCAGAGAGCCAGCGTGGGACATTTCCTGCTGGGGAATTCTGGACTCCTTGCCAAGGTGCCCAGTGCAGGGCTGAAGGCAGAGTGCTCAGTGGAAATAGCAGCAGGGCAAATGCTGGGAGAAACAGGAGGGGGCCACAGAGAAAGCCTACAGCCTGCTGGAGAGCCCATTAAACACCTTAGCAGAGCTGTGTACAAGAAAATCCATCACTCCAACTGGGAGCTGGAGGGTCTAGTGGTTACATCCAGGGGCCAGGAGTCAGGACTTCTGAATTCTACTTCTTGGCTCTGTCACTGGGATCTTGGACAAGTCCCCTTAGTGCCTCAGTTTCCCCCTGCATACAATGGAGGCTATGGTTGCGACCTTCCTGCCAAATGACTGGGAGGCTTAAAGCTCTGGTATTGATAGATGGCTAGGATCCCCTCCTCACTTTGGGACTGAACTTTCTTACTCTTTGCTTGAGCCCACAGGTGAGGTTTGTAAAAATAAGTTTGAGCAAAATCTCTTCATTGATCTCTGAATTATGGAAAAGTAAAAAAATGCCCCATCCTTATTTCTCATGTATCTTGGAGCACTCTTTTACACATGCATAACTGTAAAAAAAAGTTGAGTTTTCAGTCTGGAGAGCTAAGGGCACTTGGTCCTCACCCAGGGCTGGATTCTTTCATTGCTTGCAAACAGAAAGATTTAATATTATAGCAGAGTAGCGTGCCAGCCCCTGATCCTCAGTCGCATCAGCAAGGTTGCAGTAGGCTGCTAATGTGGCTCTGATTGCACGATAGACTCTAAGAAGAAAGTGTCAGCACAGAAAACTCTCTGTACACCACTTTCCATGCCCAACCAGATCCTTGTGCTGAAATCTCTGCTCCTTACCTCAGGGAGCCTACTGTGCTCCCTTAGCCTGTTCTTTCTGGGGGTTTCCTCTTTTTGTTCTATTTGTTGTTGTTGTTGTTCTGGAGAACAAGAATCAAGAAAAATAAAAGCTACAGGGCAGATCCTCAGCTGATGTAACCTGTCATATCTCCCTGACTTCAAATGACACTTTATACCAGCTCAGGACCTGCCCCATATCATACTTCTGAACTTAAATGCTCAACACTCACAAAATGCAAAAACTAAAGCAGATCAAACAACCTCTTGTTCTTGTTTCCCCTTGTCTGCAGCCTGAGTTTTACAGTCTTTAGACAGATTACAGATTACTTTTTGCAACAGTATGTGAGCAAGTGAAGCCTGGGTGGTCATATGTACAGCTGCCCATGGGACAGGATCAGGGTAGATAAGACAGTTAAAATTATAAGCTTTCAAGGGGTTTCCTGGTCCTGCTTGCAGGCTGGGGGGCAGAGCTGTAAGGAAACACGCAATTTTGGCCTAGCAACAGTTAGTCTGCTGAGGGTAAGGTGGGATAGTCTGTGCCGCTGCTTTAGGGAGCAGCCTGCTTTGTCTCTCTTTGCTTTTGGTTCTGGTGGGTTATCATTCTGAATTCTAAGAAATAATGCAGGGTTACATTGTAACCCTCCAGCAAGACTATTTTATGTTTGTATCTAACATATCTGTGTGTGTAGGCTGGGAAACATAACAATATTCCCCTGCAATGTTTGCATTTCCTGGCTATTGCACAAACTTGAATTTAACCTAAATTTGTGTAACACAATTCTGTGCATTTTTGCCCCAGTTCAATGAGAGGCATATCCTAGGCAGCCTCACAGTGGAAGCTAGGGAGAATTGTCTTGCGGATGTGATGAGCTGCTTTTGAGTTCTGAACACATTCTAAAGAGTGCTGCTCAGCAAACACACATTGTATCATTTCCTTTCGACAATAGCATGGATTTGTCCTTGAGAACATTTGCTGGTTCAAAGCAGGTGGCTTGCTGCAGAATAGCAAAAGATTTGGACTCCGGGAATGTGAGGGGGAACAGGAATTAGCAAAACAACATTAGCTTTTCCAGCTGATTTTCTCTCATTGTGTCGGGGTATTTTAAGTGACAAAAATAAAAAACCAAGAAACGGTGGAAGCGGCAGCTGCAGCTAAGGGAGGGGGGCCCACAATATAGGGGGATGCTTAAGAGAGATCTGAGTCTCAGGGAGCTGTGGGGATGGGCAATGATACCTCCAGAAGGCAGGCAGAAGGCAGAGGCAGGCTGAGTGGGACCAGACTCAGGGCTTTTATAGATTGTATTTTTAACAGCAGCGTCTCAGGCAGAAGAACAACTTGTTCTATGACACAGAGTTTAACATGACTCAACTTTACCTACTTTCTGCTACAGTGATTTATGCCTATTTATCTTTCCTGTATAATCCTGGGTCTTGGTGAGTTAGTGTCTCTTAAAATGTGGCTCAGAAGGGGGTTGAGGAACAGGAACCTGCATTGAGGAGGGGAAAGAGAAGTTCCTGCCTGGGACAGGCTCCTCTCCCAGGAGCAGAGCTTGACCCCATCCATCCCACTGCCTCAGGAAGGTACAAAGGGGAGAGAGCATTTTCTAGGGATCCCTCCAGCAGCAAAGCAGGCTCCTGCCCCTAGAGGGAGCACACAGAGAGCCCCACAAGGTGATTGTTTCATTAATTGGCCTCTTAATTTTCAAAATAACCTTGAGGAACTAAATGAAGAGCCTGGGAAGTGGCAGCTAATTGTCGGCTGCACCTGCTCAACACACAGCTCCAGAAGTGTCGCTCAGTTCTGGTTCCTGAGCAGTGACATCAATGCGTAGGGCACAGCAGTACCTCAGTGAGAAAGAACCTGGTGCATGGCCTAGGCTTGATGTCAGGGAGTGTGTGAAACTAGGGTGACCAGATGTCCTGATTTTATAGGGACAGTCCAGATATTTGGGGCTTTTTCTTATATAGGCTTCTATTACCCTGCACCCCCTGTCCCGATTTTTCACACCTGCTGTCTGGTAACCCTATGTGAGACAGCAAAGGGGAGCATGAGTTTATTTCTGGTCCCATGTCTCCACTTGTCAGTCAGTAAGGGTAGCGTGTGTGTCTGGGTGTCTATCTGCACCTGGCAGAGATATGAGGGGATGTGTGTGCAACCCTGTGTGTACCTGCACCTGGCAGTCAGTGGGTGAGTCTGCACTCGAGGCTGGGGGTGTCATGTCCAGCTCAAGGGGACATACCTGCACTAGCCGTGGTCGAGCCAGTGTATTACACGCAGAGGATTGCTGTGGTGGTATGAGCGATGAGTGGGACTAGCCAGCTGCACTACAGATCTAAGACAGTAGGTATGTCCCACGGCCCAGTCAAGGGTAGCACGGGTATACCTCCTCGAGCTGGAACTGACATCTCCTGTTCCAAGTGAGATAGAGCCAGTGACAGCAGGAGGTGCCAGATGCTGTCTACACTAGGATCAGAGGTGTGTGGTTAGAACCTGGGAGCTGACATATTCTACAGCTTGGCTGGGGCCAGAGCAGGGCTGATTTCATGCAGACTAAGCCCACCAAGTCAGACTCTGTGAGGGGAGCCTGTCGGGTCGTGGGCGGGGTTTGACCCATCTCCCCCCGACCCCCACAGACAGTCTGGGACACAATCTGTTCTACTTTTTAGGCTTAATTTCCCCCTCCTGCCCTTGCCTCCTCCTCCCTTCCCTATCACTGTCCTAGCATCATCCCCTATCCTGCTACCACCTTTGCGGAGCAGGCAACTGGCTACTCCCGACCATCTCCAGGGGTTTTGCAGTCAGGGCCATGCACACCCCTTGCAGTCCCCTCCTGCTGGGGCTGTGACACCGTGCCCTTCTGGAGCCCTGGGATCCTGGCTCTGGGGCATTCTGGGGTCCATGCAGTGGGAGGGGTGTTGTTCCCTGCAGATTGGGGATGGGGAGACATGGCGTTCATTCTGTGCTCTCTGGGTCCCAACATCACAGCTAGGGGGCCCTCAGTGTAACTGAAATAAGGCAAATAGTCTGCTGAGAAAAGGAAATACCTTTTCACACAATGTGTGATTAGTCTGTGGAACTCACTGCCACATGATGTCATTGAGGCCAAGAATTTAGCAAGTTTCACAGAAGGACTGGATATTTATCTGCATCACAAGACTATCCTGAGTGACCTTAATTAATGATACTAGTTTTGGAAAGGAAATAAAACCTTGTGCTTCAGGGTTTAAACCATCCTCTACTTTGGGGGCAGGTTACCACATGTAAGCCTACGGCTCTGATGAAGCTGGTGCTGCCCCTGTTGCAGGCTGGACACTGGACTAGAGGGACGTCAGGCCTGATCCAGCCTGGCAATTCCTGTGTGATAAGCCAGACAGCTGTGCCCTGAAGAGCCACAGTGGGGGAGCAAGCCCCCAAAGACTACAGGGGGAGGTAGGTGGAAAGCCCTGAGAGTGACCCTGGCCTGCGAGGACCTGTGTGAGCCGGTGTCCCATGGGCCCACTGCAGAGGGGGTGAGCAGGGACTGGGAAATGGAGTGTGATGGGGGGATTGGGTCTATCCCAGGAGAGGGAGGAAAGGGGTACCAGCTTGGGGCCCTAAAATCCCACTCCTGGCATGAGGGATAACTCCCGCTCCCTTCACAGAGACACAGGCTGGGGGCACAGCCAGATCCCTGAGTAGCTATGTGCCATCCACTACAGCAAGCCTCATGGCCCAGGAAAGAGCTGCAGCTGGCGGCCGCTGACGGGAGCGGAGCATGGTGCCATATGCTGCATCTGGCTCATGCTGCCCAGTCCTGTCTCTCTGAAGCGCTCGCTGCCTCCACACTTGGCTGCATTAATAATCGGCAGGATGATGGGAAAGGATTTACCAGCTGGTTTTCACAACTCTACTGGCCTCAGATAAATCAGGGAGGGGGGTGTCAGCCGGTGTTTGCCATGGGCCTGATGGATGGTGCCGAGCGTGCGGATCACTCACACCCTGACACTTACACACTCTGGCAGCCTTGCTGAGAGCGCAGGATTAATGGTCCCAATCTGGCAGGGAGGAAACGCTGGGGTGGCACTTGTCCTTCCCCTAGCCTGCTGCACCGCAGGCTCCCTCACCCCCCTGCCCCCCAGGGATGCAGCAAGCTACTTGCCCCACCCACCCCCCACCTTCCCACTCGCAGCTGCCCTTTGGGCTCCTCAGGGCTAGATGCAGAACAGAGGGGATGAAAGAGAAGAGCCGAAAAAGCTGGAGACTAAGAGCACTAAGAGTACTAAGGCAGCTAGCAGCTCTGCAACCGTCTTCCACAGAGCTCTGCCAAGGCCTCAGTCCCAGTGTACAGCCCCCTCCCACTATCCCAGTGCTGGGCTCCCGGTCACTGCTCTGCTGAGCCCCCTCAGTCCCACCCCTCAATCTCCTGCTGTCCTGCCCTGGTACCTCCCCTACAGCTGCTTTGCCGAGTGCCCTCAGTTCCACCCAAAGCCTCCAGCTATCAGCCCTGGACTCCCACTATACTCTGCTCTACTGAGCATGAATATATCTCCAATGGCAGGACCCTTGGCCCTATTCCCCATAATGCCTCTGTAATGAGGCAGCCTTTGGCAGGACACTACTGAGAGTATCAGTTCAGGACAAATTCCTTAGAGCAGGGCAGTCACAGCGCAAGGCTCGGGGTCCTTTGCACACCAAACCAGCCAAAAAGAGAGGTTATCACCTTTTTCCCACTGGCTAACTGGAAGTTATACGAGCAATTCCCTTAGACACTCCAGTGTCCCAGTATTATCACCAGCACCGCTCCTTATAGGGATGAATAGTTATGAAAACCAATACCCCAGTAAAAGAAAAAAGGTTCTCCTGATCCCAAAGGACCAAGCCCCAGACCCAGGTCAATATACAAGTCAGATTTTACCCACAAATCACGCTGTTGCCAATCCTTTAGATAAAATCTGAAGGTTTGTTCATAAAAAGAAAGAAATATAGATGAGAGCTAGAATTGGTTAAATGGAATCAATTATATACGGTAATGGCAAAGTTCTTGGTTCAGGCTTGTAGCAGTGGTGGAATAAACTGCAGGCTCAAATCAAGTCTCCGGTGTACATCCACAGCTTGGATGGGTCATTCAGTCCATTGTTCAGTGCTTACGTTTGTAGCTAAGCTCCTCCAGAGGTAAGAAGCAGAATTGAAGACAAAATGGAGAAGATGCAGCTGCCTTTTATAGTCTCTTGCCATGCGGCATGTGCTTCCTTTGTTCCAAACACAAGCTGCCCAGTACATGGCTTGAAAGCCTTAGAGTTCCCTCCATAGGCATGTCCCTGCATGCCTTCTCTCAATAGGTCAGTTGTATAGCTGATGGTCCTTAATGGGCCATCAAGCAGGCTAGGCAGTGCTGATGCCAAACTTTCTGTTGTGTCACCCAGAACCATAGCCCAAGTTTAAAATACAGACAGTATAGAGCCAATACTTATAACTTTAATACAAAAATGATACATGCATACAGATAGCACAATCATAACCAGCAAATCATAACCTCTTTATAGACACCTTACTTGACCTCCTTTGTACAAGATTTGGTGCCACTACAGGACCTTGGTTGCAACAATGATCTACACAGTTACAGTGCATGTCAGTAACATCACAGCCTCCCTCAGTTAATTTTCCCTCCCTTTTCACCAGTTCTGGATCCAATGGAAGGGGTCTCCTCATAGACCCCACCCAACCCTTATGCTGTGGAAAGATCTATCCAGTATTGGGTCTAGTGGGCCGTGGGGGATCGGCTCCAAAGAACTGAAAATTCAGAGCATTTCCAATCCAAAGGAAAGAGAAGCTCGGAGCATCTGTGGACTAAGCAGCCAGCCTCCTTCTCTACCTCGCAACATCTGGCCACAGCAGCTGTGCTGGCTAACGAAAAACAGTTCAGTGGGAGGGAAAATAACACAAGGTCCATAAAGCTTGACACAGGCAATCACTTGGCTCCTGGATAAGGAAAAATAAATCCTGCTCTGGGCCTGTTTCTGAGAGCACAAACTCCCCTGCAGATGTGTGTGCTGTGTAGGGAACTCGGTGTGAATGGCAAAGAGCATCCTTTTCTGGGGCTTCACCTCCCCTCGATCCGCCCGCCCAAATCCCAGCATCCAAGAACAGGGCGGAGACAGGCTCCAGAACACAAAGTTCATACTTGCCCTCACAAGTATTTGCACCACATACCTGAGTTTGAGAGGCCTGGTCTGCCAGGCAGGGGCAGGCACATGCCATGTGGTACAACAATCCTGTCACTGAGAAAATCATGCTCACCCTGGGTGAGCCTGAGCTGTAGCCCCCACCCTTCCAACCCAAAACACGAGCGTCCAGCACATTGACCCTTGTACCCACTCTTTGGGCTGCGGATAGACCCTATAGACTGGGTCACTAGCCCCACCTCTCTTCGTGTCAATGCTACTCTGGAAGGGAGATGCCCTCAGCTCCCTCACTCCTGCCTGGACTGTTGTTGGCACGGCACCCCCACCCAAGTAGAGCCCTCACTCACACCAAAGAGCCCAGGGGCTTCTAATGCACAAACAGGTCATTGTGAGTCACTACCCACTCCATGCCTCCAAGGAAACCCCTTCTTCCACCCCCTGTCCGTGGAAGCGAGATGGGCCAGTCATTACCCCAAGCCCAGCATAGTGCTGGGCTGGGAATGTTCGAGAAGACTGGGTGAGAGAGTTTGGGCTCTATAATCAACATCCACTCAGGAGACCAAGCCCCACTTTGGAGCATCCCCAGAGCCTTTGGGAATAGGATTAACACAGGCTCAACAAACTCAAGCCCTTCTCCAAAGTGATGCCCTGCAAAAGCTTGGAAGCCAGATCACGCTTCCCAAAGAGCAATGAGCACATCCTCCAGAGATGCCCTGGGACATGCTCAGGCCAGGGAAACAGGCTGCCCCAAAGCCCAAGTGCAAAGAGCCCTCAATGAGCCCCGTTCCCGTGCACCACCTGGGCAGCATTTCCCATGGCTTTTCCTGCAGCCTCCCTGCTGCCAAGTCTCAGCCACTTGGCTCTTCGCTCCATATCTGGAGATTAATGGCCACTGCAGCATATCTGCACACTCAGCAGCTCCAAACACCCCCTTCGCCTGGCAGACCCCATCCTACAAAGCCAGGGCTGGACTTCCCCTGTTCTGCAACTGGGAGAATCCCCTCCACAGGGAAAGCTGGTCTCAGGGCTGGGAATGCACAAAGCTTCCTCCTGGTAAACGGACCCTGCACCTTCTTCAGCCAGGCTCTGAGAGGGGGCAAACAGGCAGGGTAGTATTCAAACTCTGCCCACGTGACCCATCTCCATCCTCATCATCCCCCAGTCAAACAGCAGGCATCACACTAGAGCTATCTGGGGGGCTGTCCTGGGATTCAGCCATTGCTTACTGTTTAGGGGTGCAGCTGAGTTCCCTTTGTGACGGCACCTCCCATAAGGCTTTATGGGAGTATGACATAAGTGGAATATGTTTTGTGCTGTCTGTGCCATGTAACATATCTCTGTAAAGGTTATGGTCTACTATATCTATGCATCCTATTTGTACACATATATCATTTTCTACTTGAGGTTAAGAATATGGGCTGTATACTGGCTTGATTTCTAAGTAAGCTTTGTGAGACATTTGGTCAGCTTCTTTAGGAAGGAATTCGCAAGGTTAAGTACCTGATCAGGAATCACTTGGGGAACAATGCATCTTGGAACGCTTCAGTTCACATAAGAAGTCTTCCTAGAGACCTACAAGGTACCATGTGGATAATGGCTTCTGCCTGTAAAGTCTGTGAGTCATGCCTGGACATGTGACTTGCCCAGGTGACTCCAGAACTCCATCTCAGAGCTGGGTTTGCATAGGAGTGAGGAGGGGGGTCTCGACCCAGAAGAGAAAGTCTATTTAAACCCAAGAGAGACCCCTCCATTTTGTCTTCGGCTGGCTAAAGAAGGAGCCTCTCCACCCTACAGGATACTTGAAGGAAACTTGAACAAAGGACAGTAACTACAGGGGGTGTGAGTGACTGCTGGACCCAGGCTAAAAGGAGAGTAGCCTGTAAAAGGGAGCATTCTGGAACTGGTGAGGATCTTTTCTGTATTCAGTTTGATTAGACATAGATTTGCGCATTTCATTTTATTTTATTTTGCTTGGTGACTTACTTTGTTCTGTCTGTTAGTACTTGGAACCACTTAAATTCTACTTTCTGTATTTAATAAAATCACTTTTTACTTATTAATTAACTCAGAGTGTGTAGTAATACCTGGGGGAGCAAACAACTGTGCATCTCTCTCTGCCAGTGTTATAGAGGGCGAACAATTTATGAGTTTGCCCTGCATAAGCTTTATACTGGATAAAATGGATTTGTTTGGGTTTAGACCTCACTGGGAGTTGGGCATCTGAGTGCTAAAGACAAGCACACTTCTGTGAGCTGTTTTCAGGTAAACCTGCAGCTTTGGGGCAAGTAATTCAGACCCTGGGTCTGTGTTGCAGTAGGGAGTGTCTGGCTCAGCAAGACAGGGTGCTGGAGTCCTGAGCTGGCAGGGAAAACAGGAGCAGAAGTAGTCTTGGCACATGTGGCAGCTCACAGGAGGGTTTCTGTGATCTAACCTGTCACACCCAACCCCCTCTCAAATCCACAGCAAAGGTTCTGGGGAACTCATCATTGGCAGACTCCTCCTACACATGGTACACTGGCATTGATAGGGGTGCCTGAATTATGACTGGCTGGGACCAGGGATTCCCCAAGGCTCAGGAAGTGTTAGCTTCCCCGCATCTACAGCAGCAAACAGGAGCAGTAACTGCCAGCACACTGAGCACCTTGCTCAGCCCAGCGCTAAGCAGAGCCCTATCACTGCACTGGTGCCATCGCAACCCCAGCAGGCTCCCCACGGGGTCCTGGAGAGATATTTTGGCAAGAGAGAGTTTGTGCAGTGTGAACTCCCAGGAAAGACCCTCCCTCCTGCAGTAACCAGGGAGCCACCAAGTGTGAAGACCCAATCCTGCCTGGCGCTGCAGGTGCTCAGTTTCCATAAGAGGAGCCTGGCATCTTTGTGGATTGAGTCCTGTGATTCTATGTGGTGCCAATGTCCCAAGCATCACTGGACACAGAGCTCGAGGCATCTGGAGGTGACAATGCAGCTCCCTTGATATCAGAGATGTAGCCTTGTAAAACAGCTAGGAAAGCAGCATCCCATGGAGCCTGTTTGGTGGACTCTGCACAGGGAAGGGTAGGGGCTGGCATCACTACAGGCCCTTGTTTGAAATTTCTGCTTTGCCTGGCTTTCCCCAGGGGCTGTTTGTTTAACTCCAACAAACGGGCCTGTATCTGCTCACCTCCGGAAGGCTTCTTTGGAGCCAGAAGGACGGGAACGTAGGTTATCTAAAAATAGATGTTCAAATGTTGCACCTGGTGAGGGCCCTGAAGTGGGATGAGTGGGCCTGGAGAAGGTGGCGTGCCCTACTTTGGTGGGACACCAGGAACACAAACTGGTGGCCGGACTGCCCCCTGGGCAAATGCAAGCAGCCTCTCCTGCAGCTCTCCCTGCCCCTGCTCTGATTGCTGAGGAAACTGCTCCTTGGAGAGCACCTCCTGGGGCTGCACTGCCCGCCCAGCCACTGTTAGCACAGGTCACCCCTAGTATCCCTGCCTGCCATCCCCCACCCACCACCACTGGGCTGAGGCAGGACGGATCCCAGGGAAGTTGGTGGGCTTGTACAGGTGTGAAGGCTGCTAGCCCAGCTCTCTGGAGTTCACCCAGTGCAGCCAGCCTGCTGCAAGGGATGAAGGAGGAAAAGCTGGTCAGCCAGCACCGCATCCCCATTACTAGACCGGGCTGGGATCCCCACTCTGGACGCAGGGCGGCTAATGCATTCCAGGAAGGCCGTCCCCAGCGATGATCATCTTCCTGACTAGTGCTCATTAGGGTTTGACATCTGACACCCCTGCTCCCAGTCCCCCTTCCCCCACAGCTCCCTTTGCCAGTAAGTGGGAGGCAGGAACAGCTTCCTGATGAGAAAATTATTGTGCCATAGTTAACCCCCCACCCTGAAGCCAAGAGACCTGCCAGGGTACAGGCAGCACCTGCCAGGCCTGGGACACATTTTGCAAAATGAACCCCAGCGAGAGCAGCCCCGACCTGTACTACTGGGGGGTCCTCCTTCCAGCGCAGCCGTGGGGGGTGGGAACAAAAAACCCCTCCACACCCTGACCCATCATCCCCTCCCAGACTGCCCCACCCCTGCCCAAGACCAGAGTAGTCAGCAGCCCCACCGGCAGCCAGTGCCCCGCCCTACAGCGCCTCCTGCTGGCAGCGCCCAGGACTGGAGTAGCGCGGGGCTCCCCCCACAGCACCCACTGCTGGAGAGGCCAGGACTTTATGGTCCTCTTTAGGCCTGGCAGAATAACAACCTACTCTGTTAAGAACTGCATATAAACCTTCCCAGATCTGGGGCTCTGCAGGAGGTTCCCCTGTGGGGCGGGGGGCAGTTCCGGGTGCAGCTGGGCTTGGAACTCTGCAGAGGACAATGTGATACCAGCCTGAGGCTCAGCTCCAGGCGTCTGGAGGATGGTGGGAGCAGAGCTGCTGACTGGCAGTGTGAGATTTCTGCTCACCTGGCCTATCACATTGTGCTGAATGCACCAGAACCCTCAAAGTCTCGGTGGAGCCAAGACAGGGACCGTGTCACACACAGCCTGCGCCCGCCACTCCAGCTAGCAGTGATGTTGCCAGGAGCCTGGAGAACATGCAGAGGGATTATTGATTCCCCATCATGTCCTCTCTGGGTCCAGGAAAGACGAAACATGGGGCACCCCCACTCCTCGCATGCTCCAGCCGGCTGGGCACTATCCTGGATCCTGTGTGCAGCTGTGGGAGCGGCAGTGAGCCCTGCGCTGGCCAGCCTCAGCCCTGAGCCTGCTCAGCCCCAGCCAGGGGCTGTAATTTGGCTTTATTCAGTTGTTGGATTTTGTGGGAGGTGATGGGGATGTGGGGGTGCCCTGTGTCATGCAGGAGGTCAGACTGGAAGAGGGTCCCTTCTGGCCTTAAACAATATGGCTCGGTGATTCTGTGCTCCCACCCAGCCCCTGGTACTTGGGGGGTGACCCCTGAGTCAATGCCATGTAGCACTCACCTGGAGGGGTTTGAACACCCCCCACAATCTTACCCACTGTACACACTCAACAAACTTCCTCATGGTACACCTTGCCATAACATGCACCCGCACAACCCCCCCACACCTCCACCACACACACACATCCACAGACCTCCCCACCTAACCCCCCCACACCGCAGACATCCCACAACCTTTCTCACTGCACACTCTACTGTAACATGCACCCTCACAACCCATCCCCCCGACCTCCATCACACACACAAACCTCCCCCACTCACTCCACAGTCCACAGCCTACCCCATCACACACACGTGAGGTTCTCATGGCATACCCTACCATAACATGCACCCTCACAGCCGGGGGCGGCTCCAGGAACCAGCACGCCAAGCACGTGCTTGGGGCAGCAAGCCACGGGGGGTGCTCTGCCAGTCACTGCGAGGACGGCAGGCAGGCTGCCTTTGGCAGCCTGCCTGCGGAGGGTCCGCTGGTCCCACGGCTTCGGCGGATCTCCCGCAGGCTGCCGCCAAATCCGCGGGACTGGGGACCTCCCACAGGCAAGCCAACGAAAGCAGTCTGTCTGCCATGCTTGGGGCGGCAAAATACCTAGACCTGCCCCTGAGCACATCACCTCCCTCCAACAGCTCCCCCTCACCCCACACCCCACCCCACCACACACACCTGACAACCTTCTCCACGGCACACCCTACCGTAACGTACTCTCACAACCCACCCACCTCCACCTCCACCACACACGTACTCCCACAAACCTTCCCACTTCACGCCACACTCCAAAACCCATCCCACCACACACATCTGACAACCATGGCACACCCTACTGTAACATACACCCTCACAACCCATCTGTCATGGAGTCCCCGGGCGATGCTCTGGAACTGCTCCCCACAAAGCCAGTCAGGACTTTCTAGAGCCTCCTTTCCCTTGAAGCATTCAGCATATGCCCCTTTGTGCGCTTCCCAAAGCAAGCCCGCCCCCGCGGGGTCCTGGGGAAGCCAGAAGGTCCTGCACCCCCACTTCGCAGTCAGACGTGACTCTTAGCCAACCAGTAAAACAGAGGTTTATTTAGATGACAGGCATACAGTCCAAAACAGGTCTTGCCAGTACAGACAACAGGACCCCCTTTAGTTAGGTCCATCTGGGGCCCCCAGGGAGGTAACAGCCCCGTTGGGAAGCCCAAGCTCCATTGGGGCGCCCCTCTCCATTTCCCTGCCAGCTTCAAACTCAAAACTCCCCCGAGCCTCTTACTCAGCCTCCCCCCGGCTCCTCCTCCAGCCTTTGTGTCCTTTGTTCAGTATCCTGGGCAGAGGTGTCCCCTGGCCTTCAATCCCCCTCCTGGTTACATGCTCAGGTATGCTCTTTTTCCCAAGGCAGTCCCAGCCCAACTCCCCTGCAACCTTCCCAGGTCAATACTCCCTACTCAGCATTCACATAACACAGCAAGAACATTCCCACTTCATCACACCATCCCCACACAACTTCCTCACCCCCTCAACCTCCCCAGCTCACCCTTCACACCCACTCCACAACCCACCTCACCACACATGACAACCTTCCCCACAGCACACCCGTCCACAACACGCACCCTCACAATCCATCCCTCCCCTCCACAATACATGCAGTCCCAAAATCCTCCCCATCACATACATGCCCCCTCACAAAGATACACACACACCATCACCCTCCCTGACACACACACCACTGCTCCCACAACACACACATGCAACCTCCCATGGCATCCCAACCCCTAATAGATATATACCAGGACTCCCACAACCACACACACACAAACCCCATCTCACCACACCTTCCCAATGCCCCTCTACCAACTCTCACCCTTTCTGTTCCAACCCCTCCCAGCCACATGCTTCAACCTCTCATAGACACCCCCCCCAACTTCCTCCCCACCTACCTGGACCCCCACTTCAGTGCACACTGATGCTCCAACCACATTCCCAGCTGCATGTACCAACAACCCCATTCCTTCCTTCCTAGAGCCCAAGAGATGAAGGCCAAAGGGACCATTAGATCATCTCATCTGACCTCCTGTATAACCCAGGCCTTTACATCTTCCCTAGTCACCCTGGATAGCCCCAGGGCTTCTGTTTGACTGAAGCATCTTTCAGAGAGGCCTCCAATCTGTTCTGAAGACTTCAAGAGATGGAGAATCTCCCAGTTCCCAGGCATTTTGTTCCAACTGTTACTCACCCTCATGGCTAAACTGTTGGGCCTTATATCTAATCTGAATCTGCCTGGCTTCACCTTCCAGCCATAGGTTCTTGTTCTGCCTTTCTCTGCTAGAGTAAGGAGTCCTTTGTATCTGGTATTTTCTCCCTATGAAGGTATGTATACACTGTCATCAAGTCACCAGTCGTCTCTTTAAGAAGCTAAACAGATGGAACTGCATCACACTCATACAGTCACAGATTCCAAGGCCAGAAGGGACTGTTGTGATCATCCAGTCTGTCCCCCTGTATAACACAGGCCAGAGACCTGCCTCCAAATCATTCCTAGGGCAGATCTCTTAGAAAAACAGCCAATCTGCATTTAAAATTTGTCAGTGATGGAGAATCCACCACACCCTGGGAAAATTATTCCAATGGTTAATTACCCTCATTGTTAAAAATTTACCCCTTATTTCCACTCTAACTTCAACTTCCAGCCATTGGATCAAGTTATACTTTCTCTGTTAGACTGAGGAGCCCATGATCAAATATTTGTTTCTCATGTACGTTCTTACAGATTGTCATCAAGTTACCCCTTAACGCTCTCTTTGTTAAAATAAACAGATTGAGCTCTTCGAGTCTATCACTCCAAGACAGGTTTTCCAATCCTTTATTCATTGTCGTGGCTCTTCTCTGACCCCTCTCCAATCTATCAACACCCTTCTTGAGTTGTGGGCCCCTGAACTGGGCACAGGAGTCCAGCATCGGTCACACCAGTGCCAAATCCAGAGATTAAATAACCTCTCTGCTCCTACTTGAGATTCCCTACAGATGCATTGGCCCTTTGGGCCACAGTGGTGCATGGGAGCTCATGTTGAGTTGCTTGTGCACTAGGGTCCCTTTATCCTTTTCATAGTTCCTGCTTTTCAGGGTACACTCCCCTTCTCCCCCAAGGCTTAGGTCTGGCCTGGACTCCTTCCTAGACAGAGAACTGTGCCTTTGGCTGTGAGAAAATGCATTTTGTTTGAATGGGCTCCACTTCCCAACTGATCAGATGGCTCTATATGTCTGCCTGTCCCATCGTTATTCACCACTCCCCCAAGCTTTGTGCCATCCGCAGATTTCACCATCAGCCAACTCACATGCATACGGCCACTCCACACAAACATGCACCCAAACCCCTACAGCCACAACCACACACAACACGTGTACTGCAGCACAGCCCCTGCAGACCCAGCCCCCCGACACTTTTCCATTCAATCCCTGCCCTCAGACAAACCACAGCCACTCCACCCCACACCTATCACAACCCCTGCTCACTGCCTGGTGGGCTATAGCTCCAGACACACACCCAGGAGCACTCAGCACTACTGGACGAGCGGGTTACACTCTGCTGCAGTAGCACACTGGAGGCTCCCACCAGCTGGCGGACGCTGTAAACATGGCCAGGCACGCCCTGTCCATCACTGGCACAATGCAGCCAGCTGAAACCCCGGAGCATACAAAGCACAAACAAAGCCAGAGGTGCCAGGAGAGACTGTGGGGGCGAAGGACCCACTGCACACAGCCCTTACATTGGGTCAGAGCCTTTGAGTCCTGCCCCAGGAGGATTCAAAGAGCCTGCGGTGTTGCTAGGTTTTCTGCATGGGGAGCTGCCTGGGCAAATTTGCTGGGACAGAAAGCCCTCAATACTGAGAGATCAGACTGAAGTGTCCTGTGAGATGCCCTTTGGAAGCCATGCACTACTAGGCCCAAGACCCTGTAATGGCAGTTGCCATGAAGCTGCGCTTGGTTCATTTTGCAGAACTGGGCAGGACTGTCAAGAGGCCACGGCTCAGGAGCCCTTTCCCAGCCTTCCTTTGGGAAGCTGCACAGCCCTGCTTTACTGACAAGTGCTGAGGCATCACCCCAAGCTGTCTGCATGGCACTGCTTGTGCAGCAGGAGGGGACTGTATTGTATAAAGCTGTATGGCAGTGTAGCAGGTGTTCCCAGGCATCCTGACATTATTGGCCTGCACAGGGAGCTGGATCAAAGCACTTAGACAATTCTGACACCTGAATTGTAAAGGAGAACCCAGCTCTCTATCCCAGAATGCTTTGCACATGTGGGGCAGGACAGTTTTTGGTGCTGATTGTGGTGGGGGATGCAGCCAGCCAGCCCCCGCTCCTGGCTGAATTAAGCTGTTTGCAGAGCATGAGTTTTCGTTACCCTTGGGGGCCTCCTTAGCGGAATCAATAATAAGCCAAACAAAATGTGGACATTTGGGGGCAAACTGAGTCTGGCAGCAATAGAGCAAGAGGCTGAGTCACCATCGCAGTGCAAAGGAGCCGAGGGATCAGGACAACCAGAAATTAGTCCCTGTTGGTCTCTGTGCCAAATGAAACCTGCTTCCTCCAAAGGAGTTTACTGCAGCCTCGGGGTGTGTCTACACTGCAATGAAACATCTGGGCCTATAAAGTTGCAGTGGAGACATCTGGGCTCAGGATGGCATCTGGGCTATGGGACCCCAGCCTGAGCCTGCACATCTCCACTGCAATTTTATAGCCCCACAGTCCAAGGCCCACAAGCCGACCCAGCTGACATGGGCCAGCCTTGGTGTTTTATCACAGTCTTTCTAGACACACCCTCAGAGACCAAGCAGAAACATTTAAAAGACTGGAAAAAGGATCTTAACAGATCACTACACACCAAAGCCATGCATTATTGTGGAGCACTTCAAGTTTCACAGCTGGCTGAGTCGGCAAGGTGAAAAAAGCCATGCCAGAGAGGCTGACAGAGCCTTGCTCCTATGGAAATGTCCCATAGCATCTGACTGGTGCAGTTGACCCTTAGCATATTTTGAGAAGCAGGAGGGAATTCACCCTTTGGTAACAAAAAAGCCTTATTTAATACTTGTTGGTACAGTGCAGAGAGGATGTTAGCTCTGCACATTGATTAGAGATCATCTAGGGAGTTTTCTAGTCAACAGGAAATTAAACTCCTGACTGACAGCTCACTTAAACAGTCACGCTTAAAGGTACAGTACAACGGCATCTCAATGGTTACCTACAGCACTACATGTACCGGACAGATTAGTTTATGGAATCAGTAGTGACTGGATTTAAAGATGATTGCTGTGGGAGTGTGACTGTGCCTGGCAAAGGACAGTGCAGTTAGCAACAGCAATGGGAGTGAAGGCAGAACAGCAGCAAGATCCTCCCCGAGAAGGCCTGGAAATCCAAAGCGAGTCTGCAGTCAAGGTGCAAAGCTGCACAGAAGGATGTAGACTCCAGGAAAAGGCTCTGGTGAGCAGGGGAACATTTTGCATCTTTTTGTAAATTTGGGCTGGCACAATTCTGCAAGGTCTGAAGCCAGGGGACAGAGTGAGAAAATGCAAGATAAACACTGTAGAGAATATTGCTCTGAGAGGTTAAAGCACATAAAATCCAGAGAACAATGAGCAAGCGGAGAGCTGCTCCATGGCAGGGAGGGGAGAACTGGAGAGGAGGAAGCACACAGAGGCCCTCGGTCTGTCATGCCTTTCCGGACACATGCATCACAGGTGCTGGCAGGCAGGGTGGCCAGAGCACCTGAAAAGAAAAAAAGTTATTCTTCTAGGAAAGCAGAGATTGCAGTGTCTGTGTGTGTACAGACGAGTGTGCGTTTGCATGTGCTACACACAAGTGTACGTGGGTGTGCATATGTACATGTCTTCTGACACCCCGCAGATTGAGCACAAAACAGCTGAGGGATGGGCGTCTCTCTGTTTGACAGTGTTGCAAAGACGACAAGTCCTAACAAGGTCTCCTGTGTGCAAAGGAAAGCGTTCCCAGTGACAGCGAATGGGGTAGCTGCTGCATGCATGGGAAGGGCCAGCCAAAGCGCAGACTGGGCAGTGAACTGCAGGGTGTCTCAGGCCCTGGGCAGCTTGTCTGTCATTAGGGGGGCCCAGAGCCTGAGGCAAGGGCTCTGGCGAAGCGGTCAGAAGGGGCATGCTCGGCACATTGAACAGTGGCTGAGGCACCCAGAACCACCCTCTGCACTGCAGAGGTTCCTGCAATTGTGGTCCTTTAGTGCTCAGCTGGCCTCACTCAATGAACACACATGCTGGGTCAGTGAAGAAGACCTGCAGGTGAAGGAAAGAGCGTTCTGGGCTGGCCAGCTCAGTCTGTTTTCATAACAGCCTAGGCAGCCCCACAGCAATATTAGGGGGCAGAGGGGAGGACTCCGGAGCCGGGAAATGCCCATGTGTAGTGGCCTGCACAGTCCCTTACCTCTGCCCTCCAGGGAAGCTTCATCTCCACCATTCTCACTGACACACTCCCAGACTGTGTTCTGTGAGCAGCTGTGGAGGAGAGGCTCTGCTTGGAAATAACTGCTGACCATCTGCCTCAGTCCCTGTGTATAGGTGTTGGAACTAGGCGTGCTGGGGGTGCTGCAGAGCTCCTTCACTTGAAGTGGTTTTCATTATATACAGCATTCACAATTTAGTTCACTGGGTCTCAGCTCCTGCATTGTACAAATTGTTCCAACACTCCTGTCCCAGCGTGGTCGCCGTCCTGGGCCGGCAGGGGGCTGTGAAAATGCATGCGAACGGCTGTATTGTTGTGCAGACGTACAAGGGGGCAGAGCTCAAGGTGGACAGACAGTCCCAAGTGTGACATTCCTGGCTTCCGAGTGCTTCCATTGTTTGCCTGGTAGCTCCAATCCTGCATGTACCCACCCAGCCTGAGATACAGGGCCAATCCCCCAGCGAGCAGGGTAGCTGGCTGGGACCCTTGCCCCCAATGTTATCATGGGGAAGGACTTTGCACCCACTTAAGGCCCTCAGCACCGAGGAGCTCTCAGAGCTACTGGTGCTTACTGGGGCACTTCTGGCCTTGCCCACAGGGATGCCATGGGATGGCATAGGCACAGCTTCAAGATGATGGCTGCGGGTCTTGTGATTGCACTGTGGGGCAGCACCTGGGCGCCCCTGTAGCAGTGGCTTTCTCGGAGTGTGACATGATGGCCAATGTGGCACCGCCACAGCTGAGTGCTGAGGAGAGGGGAGCAAATGCTGAAGGGTTGGGGGAAATATCCTCCAAAACAATGGTGTCAGGAGCTTCCAACTAGATGGGGGAAGCAGATGTAAATTGCCACATGGGCCATCTGTGGGGTGGAGCTGGCAGGAAACAGCAGGGGCTGCAAGCCCAGAGCCCCTGGTGCCAGTGGGACATGTGAATGCCGATTATCAAAGCCCGGCCTCAATGTGCACCCTTGGACACAGCTCTGGGCAACAAAAGCCTCCCTCCCTCCATGAGCCAACGCCCTCCCTCTGTGCATGACCTCACTGCGCATGACCTGATGGGGGAGTCCAACTCACTGCTGACCACCAGGTTTTACAGCAGGAAGTTCAAGGGACAGCCCCATGCAAGCTCCTGGCAGGGTCTCACTTACTCTGGGATCCTGACTGGAGCCAGCTGCTTGTGGGAAGGTGCCAGCACCCTGCAGGAGCAGCTCTGGGACTCTGCCCAGGCCTCTCCAGCTTGTGAAATGGCCTAGACTAGGCTCTGAACAGGATCCCTGTGTTTGGGGCAACAGCCTCCACCCTTGGAGAGGAGGAGACTGGATCTCTGTGTTCCGGGAGAGGCTGGATCTGGCTGCACCCCAACCCAACCCCTTTGATCTTCCCCCTTCTCTGCCAGCTTTGAACAGATGTGCTGGGCTCTAACTGCCAGTGCCTCTTCCCTGCTGTACAAGGCAGCTAGTGAAATATTTAAACACCTTTCCTTTGAAGTCTGACGTGATCGCCAGCCCTAGCTCCTGGGGCTCCATCCCCCGCTCTAAGCCCCCACACTGCCCCTTCTAGCTGACAGCATCACTTAGGGCAGATGTGGGCAAACCACAGCCCGGCCCCTGAGCTCCCAGATAGGGAGCCTAGTCCCCGGCCCCTCCTCTGCTGTTCCCCCTTCCCTGCAGCCATGCCGCCACACTCTGGCCTGCCGCTCCCGCTGGGCAGCGTGGGGAGCGCTGCTGGCTCTGGCCGGGTGTCGCAGCTGTGAGCTCCTGCTGCTGGTAAAGGGGTGGGGAACGGGGGGGTTGGGTAAGGGAGTGAGGGGTCCTGAGGGGCAGTCAGGGAGGAGGGGCAGTTGGATGGAGCAGAGGTTCTGCTGGGGGCAGTCAGGGGATAGGGAACAGGGAGGGTTGGGTGTGGGAGTCCCGGGGGGCCTCTCAGGGGGCGGGGATGTGGATAGGGGTCGGGAGGGCAGTCAGGGGACAGGGAGCAGGCGGGGCTGGATGAGGGGGTGGGATCCCGGGGGGCAGGGTTTAGGGCAGGGGGCCCTGGGAGGGGTGGTCAGGGATGAGGAGCAGAGGGTGGTTGGATAGGGGTGGGAGTTCTGGGGGGGGCTACCAGCGGGTGGGGTGTGGATAGGGTCAGGGCAGACAGGGGACAGGGAGCAGAGGGGTTGGATGGGAGTGGGAGTCCTGCGAGAGGCAGTCAGGGAACAAGGAGCAGGGGGTTTGGATGGGTTGGAGGTTCTGAGGGGGGCAGTCAGTGGGTGGGAAGTGGGAGGGGGCAGATAGGGGGTGGGGGCCAGGCTGTTTGGGAAGGCACAGCCTTCCTACCCGGCCCTCTATACAGTTGTGCAACCCTGATGTGGCCCTTACGCCAAAAAGTTTGCTCACCCCTGACTTAGGGTGACTAGACGTCTCAGCATTAATGGGCTTTGTCTGGTATACACAACTACACTCTGCCTCCCCACAACAAAAGCAGATTTTTCACATTTGCTATCTGGCACCCTAACCTCACTCTCCCGTGCTGGAGCCTGGACACCCGTACCTGGAGAGGTCAGCAGAATTGGAAACAGAGGCCTGCCTGTGGATATTAGCCACGGTGGGTGGAAGGACATAGTGCCCAGGGGCATTGCTGCAGAGGCAGGGATGTGGGAAGAGGGAAGTTGAGTCAAAGTTGAAGGCCAAGTTACTGAGCATGGAGGTCTGGACGGCAGGGGAGAGAGAGGAGTCACATGGAGCAGCCTGGTCAGGGGGCTACCAATGGGGAGACAGGCCCAGATGCTAGGGAAGGGGAAGGAGGGAGAAATCGTCTGTGCTGATCCCCTCATCCCCCTGGACACCCTCCTCCTCCCCCACTGCGTCTGTACTGGGCCCCTGCTGGCACTGGCCTTTCCAGGCCCCAGCCCACAAACAGGTGCTCTTGGAGCTCTCCAAGGTGCAGGGCATGGCACTGCCCACAGGGGAGGGCAGCAGGGAGTCACCGTGTGGCACTGAGCCCAGCATGGACCCTGGCACAGCCGGTCTGGGTGGGGGCACATGGGTGCAGGGTCAGACGGGGGCTCAGTGACCATGGGTTTGGTGAATAAAGAGCACTAACAAAATGGAACTGCCCCCTCTTGGTGCCAGGCCCTCCCTTCTCCTCCTGGTGCTAGGCTCTCCACCCCACCTGGACACCAGACCTCCCCTGACAGCAGGAGCTAAACTCTCTCACTTCCTTTCAGCTTCCTGCCTTCCCACTGCCCACTCCCCTGCTGGCCCTGCTTTCCCTGGAGCACTGCGTACTGCTTGCTCTTGGCACCTTTGGGCTTGGCCAAACGCAGCAGCCTCGGGCAGGTCCCCATATAGCTGCCTGGCTGGGGGCAGGGTGCGTGGATCCGTCCCTCACTGCTCAGGGCTACAGGATCCTCAGCTGGCTCCAGCCCAACAGCCACCTCTGCCCAAAGGTGAAACAGCCAACTTCCCCCCCAGCCCCAGCCACTGCCAACCACTGCCAACGTGGGCACTGGGAAGGGAAGGGAGGGGTCCCTGCCAACCCACTACCCTCACAGGTATTGCTTGCCCCTTGCTGTCCCTGTCACCTCCACAGGCCATATCACCACCCCTTCAGCTGGCTCTGCAGTACCCACTGCCCCACACCTCCCACCCATCCTGCCCCATTCACTCACCAGCCCCACCCGACTGCCCCATATTGCCCCCCAGCCTCACCCCACTCCACAAACCTCCCCACCACACTGAACCCACCAGCCACCAGCCACGGACAGCAAGGAGACATTTCAGCCTGAGCGTGGCTGGGCACTGGGAAGGAGATCCAGCTGATCCAGATGATGGGGACCCAGGACATGGCCATGGGGTGCATGTACACTGCAGGGCAGAGGGGGTCACTGATGGAGAGCAGCCATGCAGCATCTCTGGGAATCTCTCCTCCCGCTTGCTGCACGTCTGCTACTGTCACTTCCCCTCAGCAGCTGCGAGTGGCACCAGGCAGCCCCACCGGCACACTAGGAAATGTGCCATATGTCAGAGCTGATAAGGCTCCTGTACAGAGTGGCGTGGCTCAGATCCTGGCTGGCTGGGGAGCTTTGCCCGGCACTGTCAGCACGGCTCCTGCTCAAGCAGCAAGGGTAACAAAGTGGAAAATGGAAGATCACTGAGGTTTGCTGAGCTGGAAACAGAGCCTTCACTGCCCCGCTCCACAGAGAGACGCTCCCTGCGGCCCATCAGCAGTGCCATGGTGCAGATACAGCTACAGCCACCTTTGACACACCAGTGGCAGTTCCCTGGCTTGCCCAGTCCAGCCTGGCTCAGCCTATGTGGAGCCAGGGCCAGAGCTGAGCAGGATGGGCTGGCATGGCTGAGCATTCCTGCAGTCCCTGCCCGGCACAGTTCTGGGAGCCATGCTTTGTCCACCATCACAGCCCACTGGGTAGTGGGAATGGGGCTGGGTGCATTGTTAGCCTGTGTTTACTGAGCGCTGCCTGGGCCACAGATACAGCAGGTGCCAGGGCTCAGGGACTCTTGGGGCCCAGGTATGAGGGGTTGTATCCTGCCCCACAGTGGGTGCAAGGAGATGGGCCTGGTCTCTGCTCGGAGCTTGGCTGTGGCAGTGAGCAGGGTGCTACACCCCTGCAGGCATCACTCCAGGCCACACCAGCCAACAGCTGGTTCCCTGGAGCTGGGAGAAGCCTGGTTCCATGGGTCCAGCCCTGCTTCATGTGCTGCCGGTTTTCAACCAGAACACGCGGTCAAAAAGGGACCCTGGCGGCTGACCAGACTGTTAAAAATCCAGTAGTGGAACCAGGGCCGGCTCCAGGCACCAGCAATATCAAGGGGTGGCATGTCCGAGTCTTCAGCAGCAATTCGGTGGTGGGTCCCTCAGTCCCTGTTGGAACGAAGGACCTGCCACCAAATTGCCGCCAAAGAGTGGAGTGGTGCAATCGCGCTGATACAGCCTTTTTTTTTTTCCGCTTGGGGCAGCAGAAAACCTGGAGCCGGCCCAGAGCAGCACAACGGGGCAGGCAGACACCGTACTTGGCTCTGCGTGGCTCCCAGGAAGCAGCGACTTGTCTCTCCAGCTCCTAGGTGGAGCGGAGGCCAGAGGGCTCCCGTGTGCTGCCCCCACCTGCAGGTCCTGCCCCAAGCACCAGCTCCACAGCTCTCATTGACCACTGGGAGCTGTGGGGATGGTGCCTGCGGGCATGGGCAGTGCGCGGAGCCCCCTGGGCACCCCTCCACCTGGGAGCCAGAGGTACATGTCACCACTTCATGGGAGCCGCCTGAGGTCAGTGCTGCCTGAAGCCCACTTCCCTCACACCCTCCTGCTCTCCAACCTCCTGCCCCACCTCAGAACCCCCTCCTACACTCTGAACCCTTAATTTCTGGGCCCACCCCAGAGCCCGCACCCCCAACCCAGAGCCCATGGCTCCTCCTACACCCCAACCCCCTGCTCAAGTCCACTGAAAATGAGTGCGTGAGCAAGGGCGGGGGAGAGCAAGCAACCGGGGGGGGGGTGGAGTGAGAAGGGGTGGGGCCTTGGAGAAGCAGTGGGGTAGGGGGTGAGGCAAGGATATTTGGTTTTCTGTGATTAGAAAGTTAGCAACCCTAGCCAGCCCCTCACCTGGCACCAGGGCTTGATTGAGACCAGGCTAGAGGGCCCGAAGCCCTGGCAGACCTAGCTCCTGTCTGCCCCACAGACACTCTGTCCCAGGCCAGCCCCAGTGGAGGGCCCAGACCTGGGTCACTGCCGGGAACGCTGGGGGCTCAGCGTGGCTGCCCCTGGAACAGCTCTGCCCCTGCTCCCTTCCAGCCCCCACCCACTCCTGGGCCACCAGCCCTGGAACTCCAGCCCTGCCTGGGGGGAACCTTGACTGTCGGTCTGCCCCCTTGCCCCGCCTCCTGGGGAACAGCAGCCAATCAGTTCTGATGCAGGGGTCAGGCAGTGCTCCCACCTCCCCTTGCATCCCCTAGCAAGGAAGAGGAATTTCTGACTAGGGGAGCAGAGAGAGGGAGCAGCCAACACCATTCTCACTGGAGAGGAGTGGGGAGAAGAAAGAGCTCAGGGCAGTGCTGCTCCCCCCACCTCCTGTGAGCAATGGTTCAATCTTCCCTCCTCCTCCTCCCTTCCTGTGAGCAGTGGTTCAATCTGCCCTTCCTCGCCATCTCTTATGTAGATTCCTAGATCCCAAGGCCAGATGGGCCCATCAGTCCCCCCAGTCTGGCCCCCACCCCCTGTGTAGCACAGCCCGGAGACCTGCCCCAGAACCATTGCCGGAGCAGATCTCTTGGAAAAACATCCAATCCTGATTGAGCAATTGTCAGTGATGACAAACCCCCCCGACGCTGGGTAAGTTATTCCAGTGGTTAATTACCCTCACTGTTAAAAATGCACTCCTTATTTTCAGTCTGAATTTATCCAGCTTCAATTTCATGCCGCTGGATGACGTTAGACCTTTCTCTGCTTGACTGAAGAGCCCATTATCAAATACCTGTTCCCCATGGTACTTACAGACTGTGATCTAGTCATCCCATAACCTTCTATTTGTGAAGCTGAATAGATTGAGCTCCTTGAATCTATCACTATATGGCATGTTTGTAGCGCTGTCTGCAGAGACCCAAGAGTGTGGGTACCAACATTCACAGTAGACAGTTAAGCAGCAGGGCACAACCCCTAAATTGGCTGTGAGTTCTGTACTTAAGATTTCACCAACCGGTTACCAAGCATGTACTCCTCAGGCACTATAACAGACTTAACATGGGGTCACAGATAGTCCCCTTGGGGACTCTGACCTATCTTGCCACCCAGGTGCGCCTGCCTTTGTGATAGCTGGTCCCTTACACCAAGGATCACAGCAATATTCCAGTTACTCCCAGTCTCAAAGGACCAGTGACTTACCCGATGTGATGAACTAAGAATGTTCTTAATGTTTTCTCTGAATACTGTGTTGGTGCCTCAGTGTCCCCATGGCAGTTCTTAAGTATCTGGCAGAGCAAAGGGCCAGTGCACTTAATGCTGGCATCTGTCTCCTTAGCACTGATGGCCTGGCCCCTCCTCTGCAAAGGTGCACAGCTGAAGGTGTTGGAGACAAGAGATCAGGTGACCTCCCTGGCCGGGAAGGAGCTGAACAGAGAGGAGGGACTGGAGGGGTGTGAGTCTGGACTGGCTGGGACAATGGATGAAGTGCAGACCTGGGGGTCTGGCTCACTGACCCCCAGAATGGACCCGGCCGAGTGGGTCCGTTCGCTGTACCTACAAGCTCTGTTTTAGACCCTGTTCCTGTCATCGAAAAACCTCTGTTTACTGGCTGGTCTAAAAAGTCATGTCTGACTGCAAAGTGGGGGTGCAGGACCCTGTGGCTTCCCCAGGACCCCGCCTGGGTGGGCTCGCTGTGGGAAGAGCATGGAGGGGCAGAGGATGCTGAATGCTCCAAAGGAGAGACCCAGGAGGTGAAGACGTGTGAGTTTCTTACCCTGAACAAGTCTGCTCCAAGGGAGAGGAGGCTCCCCAAAGTCCTGACTGGCTTTGTGGGGAGCTGTTCCAGAGCATTGCCTGGTGACTCCCTGACACCCCGGGTTAATTGCACTTTAGATCTCACACCAAAGACAATGCCTCTAGCCAATCCTATAATAAACTATATAAAGATTTATTAAACAGAAAAATAAATTAGAGAGTTATTTACCAGGTTAAAGCAGCTAAACATAGATACAATCTTAAATTTCAAAAGCTTTTATAATCCACTACCTCTATATGTCCTTTAAGCTAAACACTGGGGATCTCTTGCTTATGCCTAGAAAACTCCCCCCTCCCCGAGTCCAAGCATTGTAGAGATAACCAGTTCCTTCTTGTTAGGGATTTTTATTCCCCTCCTGTCATGTGCTCTGAGCAGGGGCGGCTCTAGATACTTTGCCGCCCCAAGCACGGCAGGCAGGCTGCCTTTGGCAGCTTGCCTGCGGGAGGTCCCCGATCCCATGGATTCGGCGGCACGCCTGCTGGAGGTCCTCCGAAGCCACGGGACCAGCTGACCCTCCGCAGGCATACCGCCGAAGGCAACCTGCCTGCCACCCTTGGGGCGACCGGCAGAGCGCCCCCCATGGCTTGCCGCCCCAGGCATGCGCTTGGTGTGCTGGTGCCTGGAGTCACCCCTGGCTCTGAGCTGCAAACTCGACTGATGAGAGGAGTCCACCTGAATGACTCATCTGCATGGGGGAGAGCAGAAGAACAAAGTCTTTTGTCCTCTTTAATGTCCACAATAGATCATCAGGTGTTGATGAAGCTTCCTTGTTGGGCAGGACATTACACCTTCTGTTGATAGTTGACACTAATAAATGTCTCTTTCTTGTCTGATGATTTACACAGCCACAGAGGCTCACTATACAACCACAGCCAGGCCAAGGCTATAACAGGGTCCAAAAAAAGAACTAGATAAGTCCATGGAGGCTAGTCCATCAATGGCTCTTAACCAGGATGGGCAGGAATGGTGTCCCTAGCCTCTGTTTGCCAGAAGCTGGGAATGGATCACTTGATGATATCTGTTCTGTTCATTCCTTTTGGGGCACCTGGCATTGACCACTGTTGGAAGACAAGATATTAGGCTAGATGGACCTTTCACAGTTCTTATGTTCACTCAAATATTATCTTAGCTATACAAATGTTATACGTGACATTAATGCAGGCAGCAACTCACAAGCATTCAATAAAGTCTAAACACTTTCTTATAGTCCTAACATCTATTTTAACAGCGCTGACACCCAGGTGAGTCAGCTCTGTATCTTTCAGTGTTTACCTGAGACTGGGGACCTTGGCATGAGCTGGCATATGATCTGCCAACATCATGTTTTCCAATCCTTTGATTATTCTCATGGCTCTTCTCTGACCCCTCTCCAATCTATAAACATCCTGCTTGAACTGTGGCCACCACCAGAATTGGACACAGGATTCCAGCCAGGGTCACAGTAGTGCCAAATATAGAGGCAAAAGAATCTCTCTATACCCATTGGAGATTCCTCTTTATGCATCATAGAATCATAGAATCATAGAATATCAGGGTTGGAAGGGACCTCAGGAGGTCATCTAGTCCAACCCCCTGCTCAAAGTAGGACCAATTCCCAACTAAATCATCCCAGCCAGGGCTTTGTCAAGTCTGACCTTAAAAACCTCTAAGGAAGGAGAT
>NC_133775.1:71706603-71735381 GCF_003597395.2 Chelonoidis abingdonii | reverse complement strand
ATATATATACCTGCCCCTGGAAATGTCCACTACATGCATCCGACGAAGTGGGTATTCACCCACGAAAGCTCATGCTCCAATACGTCTGTTAGTCTATAAGGTGCCACAGGATTCTTTGCTGCATCTCCTGAGTTGGGGTCTGGCTGATGATTTGTGAATGCTGGGGCTGCTGCACTGTCCCTGCCCTCACCAAAGCCTCTAGCTGCCAGCCCAGACTGTGCCCAAGCCTCCCAGCACAGCCAGCTCTGAGCCAGGGCAAAGGTTCGGCTCAAGGGGCAGAGCTGGTGCTAGCAGGAAAGGAGGTGTCTTGGCCAGGAAATGAAGAAATGGCTAGCACCGAGCTGCTTCTCCTGCTGCCCCACCACCACCACTCCCTGTCCAGCCAAGGCCCTCCTCCAGCTGCAGGAGCCCAGCTGTGGTGCACACCTCCAGCCCAGTGCACAAGAGACCCATGACCACCCCCATTAGGGGGCACCATGCTGGCATCGTGCCTCCAGCCCTCCATGCTGACATGTAACCTTACCCCCATCCTTCCCTGTGTTTCCAGATCATTGATACCCACAGCTCATTACCCATGGCTAGCCCTCTGCCCCCTGTGGGTTCACACACCTCGGTGAACTTGGCCTCAGGCAAGCAAGTCAGCATGCCCCTAGTGCCCACCCGGAAGACAAAGCACTGAGGGGAAGAGACTGCCCCAGGGCCATACAGTGAGTCCACAGCTGAGCCCAGGAGTCCTGACTCCCAGCCCCTGGCTCTGAGGACTGGGCTTGGTGGGTGAGATGGCTATGCTCAGCTGGCTGGAGTCCAGACTTGCTCCCAGAATCCTAGTGGGGGTGGGTGGGTGAGGAGGCAAAGACCTAGTTCATCCCACTAACCCCAGCACCACTGAGTCCCTGGCTGCACTTTCCAAGCCTGGGCTGGCTTCCTCTCCTGGCATGGAGCGGGGCTGCGAGGGCCTCTCTCACCATGAAGAGACATGTTGGAGACATGTGGTGACATTTCCAGAGGTCTGCAGAAATGTCGTCTTACTCTTAAGGGAGCAGGGAAATCTGAACCATTAGAAGTTTGCTTTACTAATGTGAAATGCTAACTTTGTGTGGCTGCCCGCAAAGCAATTCTGTCGGGCAGCAAAGGTTGTTGGCTTTACCTGGAGCCAGCAGCTTCTCAGTGCTGGTGAAGCAAACAGACACTACTCATTGGCTGACCTTAACTAAATAACCTGTCAAATCCCCTGGCAGATCCCCTCTGCTTTTCATTCGGCTGTTCACAGCTGCTGCCCTCTGGGGAGGAAGCGGCTCACTGGGACCAAATCCCCCTGTCTCTTATTTCAGGTCATTTTCTTCTCTTTGATGCTTTCATTAAAACAAACCATCCCCAAAGCATGTGGAGGGGAGCATCCCACAGACTAGAGCCTGGCAGAACACAGGCAGGGCTCTGACAGTCATGCATCTCCCCCCATCTCTTCTAGTGCCCCTCAATCCCAGTCCACTTCTCTTCCCGGCTCGGCCCCACAACAGCTCTGTTGATGCCCCTCAATCCTGACCTGCAGCCTCCTGCTATTTCAGCTTCCCTCACATTAGCTGTGCTGGTACCCCTCAGTCCTGCTGTGTGCCCCTTGTTATTTCAGCCCTGGGCTCCTTTCCCCAGCTCTGCCAATGCACCTAATTCACACCCCCAGCTACAGCAATCCTAGCCCCCTCCCCACCACCTTTCGCTGTACTAATGCTCTGCCTTGTACCCCTTGCTAGCTCAGCCTTGGGGTTCCCCTCTCCTACAGCTCTGCTACAGCCCTTCAGTCCTGACCTACAGCCAGGTCTCAGGGTGGGACCAAGGTCACATCCTGTCACGATGGAGATGTGGATGGGCCAAGTTTGAGTGGCACGGGGTGGTACACTGCAGTGATGCCTAGGTGGCAGAATGGCTTGTGTAGCCTCTGCCCACAGCCTTCTGCTCTTCCTGGATCTTTTACATGCAGATGTTGCCAGTTGTGCTGAACTACGCTGCATTCTGGGGTAGTTATGTAATGCAGACAAATAATCAGGACAAGGCTGAGGTCACTAAACTCATTGCACTGGTGGCCTTCTTGGAGCAGATAGCTTTATTCCAGAAAGTACTGAACCCTGCAGCTCCTCGCTCCCTTATCCCATTGGAGTGCAGTGCCCTTTACAGGCTCATGCTGCAGCAGGTGTGAGAGGCACAGCAATGGCCATGTCAGCCCTGCCATGAGTTTCTGACTGAGCAGAGTCAGGACAAGGCAGAATCCATTAAACACCTAGTATCAGCAGAGCTGCCATCCCCTGGGAGGGGCTGTAGGCAGGGACAAACAGCAGGGACTGTAGGAAGGAACAAATAGAGGCAGCTGCCAGAAACTCAGGCAATGTGATCCAATCCCAAAGAAAGCAGTCTGTCAGCAGCTCAAACTCTGAGACACAAGCCTCACTCAGCTGCCTTTATGCTGGCCCAGGTTTTATGCAGGCCCAGGCTATGCATATCAAGTGCTTATTCTTTAGCTGATGCCATGCATCCGGCAGCATAACGCCTTCTGCAATTCAGTCTCAGTCCCACAAGGGATGCGCACGCTACAGCGCTGTCAGGCACACTGCAGTGCTCCCTCCATCCCACAGGGAGCGCACATGCTACAGTGCTGCCATGCACACTGCAGTGCTGTCCCTATCTGTCACGGAGTCCCTGGGCGATTCTCTGGAACTGCTCCCTGCAAAGCCAGTCAGGACTTTGGGGAGCCTCCTCTTCCTTGGAGCTGTCTGTCTTCAGGGCAAGAAGCTCACACGGCTTCACCTCCTGGGTCTGTCCTTGGAGCATTCAGCATATGCCTCTCCATGCTCTTCTCACAGCAACTCCGCCCAGGTGGGGTCTTGGGGAAGCCAGAGGGTCCTGCACCCCCACTTCGCAGTCAGATGTGACTCTTAGCCAGCCAGTAAAACAGAGGTTTATTTAGATGACAGGAACACAGTCCAAAACAGGTCTTGCTGGTACAGACAACAGGACCCCCTTTAGTTAGGTCCATCTGGGGCCCCCAGGGAGGCCACAGCCCTGTTGGGAAGCCCAAGCCCTGTTGGGGCACCCCTCTCCATTTCCCTGCCAGCTCCAAAAATGAAACTTCCTCCAGCCTCTCATCCAGCCTCCCCTCAGCTCCTCCCCCAGCCTTTGTCCAGTTTCCTGGCCTCCAACCCCATCAGGTTACATGCTCAGGTATGCTCCCTTCCCCAGTGCAGGCCGTCCCGAACTCCCCTGCAACCTTCCCAGGTCAATACTCCCCACTTAGCATTCACATAACACATGAAGAACAGTCCCACTTCGTCACACAGGCACGTGCTACAGTGCTGCCAGGCACACAGCAGTGCTGTTCCCATCCCCTGGGGAGGGAGGGGTGGACCTCCTAGCCGTGCCATACATGCTGCAATGCTGCCTCCAACCCACTGGTTCTGTGCAGGGCCACCTGGGGGAGGGAGGAGGAAGTGAGGCAATTTGTCCCAGGCCCCGGGCCCTGCAGGGGCCCCCATAAGAATATAGAGTTCTATAGAATTGCAACTTTTTTTTTTATGGAAGGGACCCCTGAAATTGCTTTGCCCCAGAAGCCCTCAATCCTCTGGGCAGCCCTGGTTCTGTGTGCCTCAGCCCTGTCACACATGCTGCAATGTTTCCTCTGCCCTCCCTGTCTGCCTCCCACAGGGGGCATGCACATTCCACTGTCCTGCTGGCTCTGTCTCCCCAGCTGCCCTGCTGCTGTGTGAGCTGTAACCCCGCAGCCACTCTACTCTATGCTGTGTGCCTTGACCCTGCCTCAGACACCCCCGCTGTGCTGACAGCCCACAACTCCCTGCCTCCCTAGTGTGAGAGGGGCTTGCTTTCGCTGAGTGTAATTGTGGCCTTTGGGATTCAGGCAAGCGACGTCTGGAGAGATGAAATGCTACAGGGCAGCTCAGTATTAGGTGCATTCCTGTCAGAAACGGCTTCATTTATAACCCTCAGGATCTCTGGTGCTGTCACTTTGCCATACGCCTGGTGTCCTTTTGTGGCAGCATCAAACCGGGAGCCTCTGCAGCGCTTGCACAGCTCAGACAGATCTCAGTGACACATCCCTGCTGCACATCGCCTTGCTGTGCTGTTATGGCAAGGGCGGAGGGAATAGAACCACCACATCGACTCTCACCCCTTCAGCCCCAGTGAAGGGAGAGGCAGCATTCTGCCAGGGTATCAGTGCCAGAGCTGCACCGAGGGACCAGAGAGACATGCATTTCACTGCAGGAGATGCTATTAAAAAGTGAACATTTGCCAAGAGTTTGCACGTCCTTGGTACTGAGCGAACCCAGCCATTTCCTGTGCAAAGTGCAAAGGAATAGCTGGCACAGGGCAGGACACATGTTTCAGGAGCTATAATGGGAAGAGATGGAACAATGGAGAGGGATGGATGTACAATGCTAATAAGGGATGGGCATGCAGTGTTGGGGAATGATTGTGCATGGGGGGAGGATGAGTATGCAGTGTTTGGGCATGGCCATGCAGTGATGGGAAGGACACGTGCAGTGTCGGATGGATGTGCAGTGATGGAGGATGGGTGTACAGTGGAGAGGTGTGTGCATGCAGTGATGGACAGTGGGCTTGGAGTGATGGGAAGGAATAGGTTTGCAGCGAAAGGGGAAGGGCATGCAGCAAAGGGAAATGAGCGTGCACCAAAGGGGAATGGGTGTACAGCAAAGGGGATAGGGTGAACAGCGAAGTGGGATGGACATGCAGCAAGTTGAGTGGGCATGCTGTGAAGAAGACTGGGTGTGCAGGGAAGGGTGTGCAGCAAAGGGGTCTGGGTGTGCAGCCAAGGGGGAGAGGCCTGTAACGAAGAGGCATGGGTGAACATTGAAGTGGGATAGGCGTGCAGTGAAGGGGGATGGGTTGGTAATGAAGGGGGATGGGTGTGCAGCAAAGGGGGATGCATGAAACAAAAGGGACTGATAGGGTTGCCAAGCGTCTGGTTTTCGACCAGAATGCCCAGTTGAAAAGGAACCTTGGCAGCTCCCGTCATCACTGCTAACTGGGCCGTTAAAAGTCCGGTTGGCGACACAGGCAGGCTCCCTACCCAGCTTAGCATGGCTCCTGGGAACTGGCCAGCATGTCACTCTGGTTCGGGGGTGGCCAGGGGGACTCAGTGCGCTGCCCCCACCCCGAGCATCAGCTCTGAACCTCCTATTGGCTGGGAACCATGGCTAACTGGAGCTGTGGGGGCGGTGCGTATGGGCGGAGGCAGTGCACAAAGCTGCCTAGGAGCTACAGGGATATGTCATTGCTTCTGGGAGCAACCCTAAGACAGCACCGCTTGGATCCCGCACCCCTCATCCCCTCCCGTGCCCCAACCCCCTGTCCCAGCCTGGAGCCCCATCCCACACCCAAACTCCCTTCCGGAGTCTGTGCCCTGCATCTCCTCTCACACCCCAAACCCCTCCTCAGCCTGGAGCCCCTCCCACACTTGAACCCCTTGGCCCCACCCCGTAGCCCAGAGCCCCCTCCTGCACCCCAAACTGCTCATTCTCAGTGTCATGGTGTCCCCGGGCAATGCTCTGGAACTGCTCCCTGCAAAGCCAGTCAGGACTTTGGGGAGCCTCCTCTCCCATAGAGCAGTCTGTCTTCAGAGCAAAAAGCTCACACAGCTTCACCTTCCTGGGTCTGACCTTGGAGCATTCAGCGTATGCCCCTCCGTGCACTTCCCACAGCGAGTCCGCCCAGGCCGGGTAGTGGGGAAGCCAGAGGGTCCTGCACACCCTGCAACTTTGCTTTGCAGTCAGACGTGACTCTTAGTCAGTCAGTAAAACAGAGGTTTATTAGATGACAGGAACACAGTCTAAAACAGAGCTTGTAGGTACAGCTAACGGGATCCCTCAGCCGGGTCCATTCTGGGGCCCAGAGAGCCAGACAACCCCGTCTGCCCTCTTTTCCCTTCCCCAGCCAGCTCTAAACTGAAATCCCCTCCAGCCCCTCCTTTGTCTCTTTCTCGGGCCAGGAGGTCACCCGATTTCTTTGTTCATCTTTAGCTATCCCTTTGCAGGGGGGAAGGGCCCCAGCCATTTGTTGCTAGGTGTTGGACATTTATTCACGCTGGAGACTTAAGAAATGCATAGGGGAAACTGAGGCACCCAGCCAGTATTCAGAGGAAACATTAAGAACAGTCCCACTTTGTCATACCCAGACCCATGACAGAGCCTACACCTTAACTCCAGCCAGAGCCCTCACTCCTCCCGCACCACAACCCCCAGCCCTGAGCACCCTCCCAAACCCCAAACCCCTCATCCCCAACCCCACCCTAGAGCCTGCACACCCAGCTGAAACCCTCAGCCCTCCCACACTCCAACCCGCTGCCCCAGCCTGGTGAAAAGGAGGAAATGAGTGAGGGTGGGGGAGAGAGTGAGTGACTGAGGGAGGGAGATGGAGTGAGCGGGGGTGTGGCCTCGGAAGGGGCAGAGCAAGGGTGTTTGGTTTTGTGCGATTAGAAAGTTGGCAACCCTAGGGACTGGTCAGGCAGCGAAGGGGAAAGGCGTGCTGTGAAGGAGACAGGGTGTGAAGCAAAGGGGGATGGGTATGCAGCGAAGGGGAACGGGCATGTAGTGAAAGGGGGATAGACATGCAGTGAAGGAGATTGGGTGTGTAGCAAAGTGGGATGGGTGTGTGGTGAAGGGGGTGGGCAAGCATTGAAGGAGGATGGGTGTGCAGTGAAGGAAGCTGGATGTGTAGCGAGGGGGGATGGGAGTGCAGTGAAAGAGACTGGATGTGTAGCGAAGGGGAATGGTTGTGTAGTGAAAGGGGGATGGGCATTCAGAGAACGGGGATGGGTGTGCATTGAAGGGGGATGGGTGTGTAGCAAAGGAGGATGGGAGTGCAGTTAAAGAGACTGTGTATGTAGTGATGAGGGATGGGTGTGCAGCATAGGAGAGTGGGTGTGTGGGGAAGGGGGATGGGTGTGTAGCAAAGGTGGTGTTAAGATGAGTTCCTGTCTGCATCCTGTAGAACTTGCCATACCAGTATTGCCCTGGCCTCTTCTTTTGTCATTCAGTGTTGAACGCATTCTACAACAATATGCATTACCTCACCTTTTGGGGGCAAAGCCAGACTTTTAGGCACCTGCTCCCCTACTTGGTGTAAACGTTGCTTGTGCCAATCAGAAACGAACACACACAGGTTTTGGACCCCGTCCCCTATGACACTTCTTTCTGTGATGTCATAGTAGGGTACTTAGGTCACACCCTGCCATGTGCAGGCAGGGAGAGGAGAAAGAAAAACGAATCCTGTGTATCCTGTGTACCCCCGTAACCGAGCCTGATCACCTCGAAGCCTCTCTCTCAGCTCACGTGTTTCGAAACAGAGTTTCTTACGTTGCGGTCGTTATGCGTTGGTTTGTGTTTGTAAGTATCGGTTATCTACTAAATGCTGCATCTTTGTTTATAAATATTGTTAGTAGATATTTTTAGTCATTGTGTGTTTTTAAGTTTTATTAACCTCTATTAGCTAATCATACACGCTGCTCCCCTACCCCTTGTAACTAGGGTCCCCATAAAACTTTAAATTGATTTAATTTTAGTGTTGTGCTGTATCTTGTGTGTCTGCAGTTTGCATCGTGGCCCATATCTTCTCCTTGCATCCCTTACCTATACAGTCTGTTGCCACTTGCAGCCTGGTAAATAACAGGCCTGCATTTTCTTTTGCCCCTGCAAGTACGTGGCAATCTACAGGTGGATGGGCATGCAGAGAAAGAGACTGGGTGTGGGGGGGAGGGGGTTGAATGTGCAACACAAGAGGATGGATGTGTTGCAAAGGGGAATGGGTGTGTAGCGAAGGGGGATGGACATGCAGTGAAGGAGACTGGGTGTGTAGTGAAGGGGGATGGGTGTGCAGTGAAGGAGACGGCATGGCGCAAAGGCGGATGGGTGTGTAGCGAAGGGGGATGGGCGTTCAAGGAACGGGGATAAACATGCAGCAAAGGAAGATGGGTGTGTAGAGAAGGGGGAGGCGTGCAGTGAAGGAGACTGGGTGTGCAGTGAAGGGGGATGGGTATGCAGTGAAGGAGACAGTATGGCGCGAAGGTGGATGGGTGTGTAGCGAAGGGGGATAGGTGTGTAGGGAAGTGGGATGGGCATGCAGCATAGGAGATTGGGTGTGTGGTGAAGGAGACTGGGTGTGCAGCGAAGGGGGGTGGGCGTGCAGTGAAGGAGACTGGGTATGTAGCTAAGGTGGATGGGTGTGTAGTGAAGGGGGATAGGCATGCCATGATGGAGACTGGCTCTATAGCGAAGGGAGATGGACGTGTGTAGCAGGGGGATGGGTGTGCACTGAAGGTGACTGGGTGTGAAGCCAAAGGGGATAGGCGTGCAGCAAAGGAGGGTGGGTGCGTAGCGAAGGGGGATAGGCGTGCAGCTAAGGGGGCTGGGTGTGCAGCAAAGTGGGATGAGTGTGTAGCAAAAGAGACTGGATGTGTAACAAAGGGGGATGAGTGTTAAGCCAAGGGGAGTGGGCATGCAGTGAAAGCTTCTGGGTATTTAGCGAAGGGGGAAGGGTGTGTGGCTAAGGGGGATGTACATGAGGAGCAAGAGGATGAGTGTGCAGTGAAGGGGGATGGGCATGCAGTGAAGGGGGATGTACATGCAGCGAAGGAGACTGGGTGTGTAGCGAAGGGGGATGGGTGTGCACTAAAGGAGACTGGGTGTGTAGTGAAGGGTGATGGGTATGCACTGAAGGAGACTGGGTGTGTATCTAAGGGAGATGGGCATGTAGCGAAGGGGAATGGCCGTGTAGCGAAGTGGGATGGGTGCACAGCAAAGGGGGTTGGCGTGGATGCAGTGTTGGGGACAAAGTGTGGCATGGCCAAGCAGCAGGCAGGAATTGGATCAAAGGCGATTACCATCCCTACCATCAGCCATGGCTGCTCCCCAGTGCTGCTGCTCCGCTCGGGCATTAACAGCAGCAGGAGTGACTGTAACTGAGTCACAATGAGGAGCCTTTGGAATCTGATCGGGCACACACACACCCATAGGACCCCTGGAATGCAGCATGCAGCCCCCTCCACTGGCTTTTATCTCCTGCTATTGCCGGGTACATCCCTCCTTGTGTGTGTGACCTCCACTTCAGGGGTCTGTCAACAAAGGATGTTTATTCTGCGGCAGTGTGTGTGTGTGTGTTGGAGCTGCTTGTGTGCATGTCTCAGCGTGTGTGGAAGATGGGGACATTGGCAGCCTGTGTGAGGAGGGGCTGAGCAGGGGCAGCTTCAGGTCCCAGCACGCCAAGCGCGTGCTTAGAGCGGCAAGCCGCGGGAGTTGCTCTGCCAGTCACCACGAGGGCAGCAGGCAGGTTGCCTTCGATGGCATGCCTGCGGAGGGTCCGCTGGTCCCGTGGCTTCGGTGGACCTCCCACAGGTGTGCCACCGAATCCACGGGACCAGGGACCTCCCGCAGGCAAGCCGCCGAAGGCAGCCTGCCTGCCATGCTTGGGGCGGTAAAATACCTAGAGCTGCCCCTGGGGCTGAGTTCCATTGTCACACCTTGTCCCAGCCTGCAAGGCCCCACCTTGGCAGAAGAGAATCTGTTCAGCAGAGGGGTCAGTGGGGAGCTCAGTGTGGGAGCAGTGGAGGCTGTGTGGAGAGGCCAGTGGGAGGCAGTGAGGGCTGTTTAGAGGGGTCAGTGTGGGGGGGAGCAGGGGCTGTGTGGAGGGGCTAATGGGCAGGCAGTGGCTCTGAAAAGGATTTAGGGATCAGACTGGACAAGCAACTCGACATAAGCTCCCAGTGTGATGTGGAGCAAAAAGGGGTAATGTGATCCTTGGATATAAAAACAGGGGATGGTGTAGGAGCAGGGAGGTAATTTCATGTCTGTCTGTGGCATTGGTAAGGCTGATACTGGAATACGGCGTCCAGTGCTGATGTGCACATTTTTAAAAGGATGTTGGAAAATTGCAGAGGGTGCAGAAAAGAGCCACACCCGTGATTCCAAGGCTGGAGAACACGCCTGCCAGGGAGTCTCTTAAAGAGTTCAGTCTGTGGAGTTTGTCAAAGAGAAGGTTGAGAGGTGGCTTGATGACAGTGTGTAACTACCTTCCTGGGGAGAGCATGTCCAGTAAGAAGGGCTCCTTACTCTAGCGGAGAAAGGCAGAACAAGAACTTATGGCTGGAAACTGAAGCCAGGCACATTCGGATTTAAGGCACAAATGGTTAGCCATGAGGCTGAGTAAACTTTGGAACAAACTGCTGGGGAACTGGGCAGTGCTCGGTCTCTTCATGTCTTCCAGTCCAGACGTGGATGCTGTGACAAAGTGGGAATTTTCTATAATATTTTTATGAAGCCTCTGTGTGCCTCAGTTTCCCTTTTGCATTGCTGGACTGTGAAGGGAAAAAGGTTCAATATGCTCTGGGGGCAGTGCAAAACAGTTGCCTTGCTCACTGGGCCACAATGTATATATCATTAAGGAACTGATTAAAACCAACATAGATCAGTGGAGGGTCCAGAGACACAATGGAAACCCCAGGACTGAACAACCCTCTCCTCTCAGCAAAGAAGCTGAGCAGAGACCAGGACTGAGAGGTGCCAGGTAAGGGATACAGAGTGGGCTTCTGGAAGAGGTTGGCTGCTCTCATCTGGGCCTGTCAAAGAGGTAAGAGAGCAGGAGCCTGAAATAGAACCCCCTGCAGTGCAGCTGGGCTCTGGGCTGACCAGACCAGATGAGGCTTAAACCCTCAGTTCTCTGTGCTGCCCTGAGGACTCATAGAATCATAGAAGATTAGGGTTGAAAGAGATCTCAGGAGGTCATCAAGTCCAACCCCCTGCTCAAAGCAGGACCAACCCCAGCTAAATCTTCCCAACCAGGGATTTGTCAAGCCAGGTCTTAAAAACCTCTAAGGACAGAGATTCCACTACCTCCTTAGGTAACCCATTCCAGTGCTTCACCACCCTCCTAGTAAAATAGTGTTTCCTAATATCCAACCAGGAGCTCCCCCACTGCAACTTGAGACCATTTCTTCTTGTTCAGTCATTTGCCACCACTGGGAACAACCGAGCTTCATTCTCTTTGGAACTCACTGTAACGATGCTGCCTTTGGTGGGACAGTTCTGAGAGTATCAGTTCAGGACAAATTGCTTAGAACAGGGCAGTTACAGCCCAAGGCTGGGGTTTCTCCACTTCTAAGGCAAACCAAACCAGCCAGACAGAGAAGTCTTTGGTTTTACCCCACTGGCTACCCATAAGTCATACAAGCAATTCCCTTAGACACTCCAGTTTCCCAGTGTCACCACCAGTGCCACTCCATATAGGGATGAATGGTTATGAAATCCAATACCCCAGTAAAAGAAAAAAGGTTTTCCCCATCTAGGATGACCAGACGTCCTGATTTTATAGGGACAGTCCTGATTTTTGGGTCTTTTTCTTATATAAGTTCCTATTACTCCTCACCCCCGTGTTGATTTTTCACACTTGCTGTCTGGTCATCCTATCCCCATCCCAAAGGACCAAGCCTCAGATAAAAGCAGTTAATATGTTTAGTAGAGAATATTTAAATAATGATGATACACAGAGTTTGGCATGTCAGTCATTAGTCATCGGGGGCAACATACAGAGTATGGGGGGACGCTGGTATTTGGTTATGGGTTAGCATATAGTACATACAGTTGTAATCCCCAATGCGGGGTGTACGGTGGGTGGGGTCAAAGTATAGTAGGGGAGCAGTGAGGGTACATCGCTCATCTAATGGGTTACACATAGCTAGATTAGAGCAAGCAGGCCGAGGTAATGGGGACAGGGTGACCCCACAGAGGTGGAACCAGATCGTGGGTTCAGGACTCAGGGGATGGTAGTTTATTAGGGGGTTGTAAGGGTCCCCTCCCCCCGTGGTGCGTGGAGCACACTCGCTCACTCCTGTACTGGCGGTGGCCGGATGTGTTTCAGTGTAAATGTCCCTGGACCAGCGGATAGAGTCCGAGACCATCAAACGCTCATGAGTCGCGAGATAGTGACGGCCCACCCCACAGGCCCTTATACAAATCAGATCTTACCCACAAATCACGCTGTTGCCAATCCTTTAGAATCTAAAATCTAAAGGTTTATTCATAAAAGGAAAAGGAATATAGATGAGAGCTAGAATTGATAAATGGAATCAATTACATACAGCATGGCAAATTCTTGGTCAGGCTTGTAGCAGTGATGGAATAAACTTCAGGCTCAATCAAGTCTCTGGAGTACAACCAGCGGGGATGGTCATCCATTTTTCAGAGCTTCAGTTCTAGCAAGGTTCCTCTAGAGGTCAGAAGCAGGATGAATGAGGATGCAGCAGCCTTTTTAGTCTCTTTGCCATGTGGCCTCTGCTTTTTTGTCCCAAAGACGAGCTATCCAGCACATGGCATGGAAAAACTTAGAGTTGTGCGCCATAGGCATAATCCCTGCATGCCTTCCTGAGTTCCAAAGGTGTATCTGCATTCCTCAATGGGTCAGTTGTGATAGCTGATGGTCCTTAATGGGCCATCAAGGATGACTAAATAGTGCTGACCCAAAGGTCTGGGGTGTCAACCAGAAGCATAGCTACTAGCTCAAAATACAGACAGTATAGAGCAATACTTATAACTTTCAAACAAAAAGTGATACATGCAACAGATAGCAGAATCATAACCAGCCCATAACCGGCCGTACGACCACTTATGACCCACTTTGTACAAGATGGTGCCACTACAGACCTTGGTGCAAATGATCTGTACGGTCCCAGTTCATGTCAAAAACAACCCCTTCAGGTGGTTGAAGACGCAATCAAATCCCACCACTCTTCCTCTGCAGACTAATAAGCCCAGTTCCCTCAGCCTCTCTTCATAAGTCAGGTGCCCCAGACTCCTAATGTAGTGCACTGCTGCACCTCCTCAGTTTCCACATCCTTTCTGTAGTGGAGGGCTCAAAACTGGACCAAAGGGAGGAATAATGCACTCCTGGATCTGCTGGCAGTGCGGACTACTAATAAGCATGACCATAGCATCTCGCGTCGGCAACAAAGACACACACTGCTGACTCAATAGACAGCGTCTCTCGCCACTGTAATCCCCAGGTCCTTCTGCACAACTTGCTGCAGCCAGTCCCCAGCCTAAGCGTGCATGGGAAGCGCCATCCTGAAGTGAGCGGAGTCTGCACTTGTCCTGTGAACCTCATCAGATTTCTTTGGTCCAAATCCTCTCCAATTGTCAGTCACTCTGGACCCTACGCTACCCTCACGTACACCGCCCCTCAGCCTGAGTGGCCTCCGTGAACTGTCTGAGGGTGCAATCCATCCCATCATCCAGATAATAAATGAAGATGTTGCACAAAACCAGCCTCAGGACCAACCCTTGGGGCATTCCGCTTGATACTGGCTGCCAACTAGACATCCAGCTGTTGATCACTACCTTTGAGCCCGATGATCTAGCCAGCTTTCTATCCACCTTATAGTCCATTCATCCAATCCATATTTCTTTAACTTGCTGGCAAGAATACTGTGGGTGACTGTATCAAAAGCTTTGCTAAAGTCAGGGTATATCATATCCACCACTTTCCCCATATCCACAGAGCCAGTTATCTCACCATAGAAGGCAATCAGGTTGATCAGGCATGACTTGCCCTTGGTGAATCCATGTTGGCTGTTCCTGTTCACCTTCCTCTCCTCCAAGTGCTTCAAAATGGTTTCCTTGAGGACCTGCTCCATGATTTTTCCGGGGGTTGCGGTGAAGCTGACCAGTCTGTATTTCTCCAGATTATACTTATTCCCTTTTTTAAAGATGGCCCTTTTTTCAATCGTCTGGGACTTCCTCCAGTCTCCATGAGTTTTCAAAGATAATGGCCAATGGCTTTGCAATCACATCAGCCAACTCTCTCAGCACCCTCGGATGCATTGCATCTGGCCCTATGGACTTGTGCATGTCCAACTTTTCTAAACAGTCCTTAACCTGTTCTTTCACCATGGAGGGCTGCTCATCTCTTCCCCATACTGTGTTGCTCAGTGCAGCAGTCTGGGGGCTGGCCTTGTCTGTGAAGACCAAGACAAAAAAATCACGGAGTACTTCAGCTTTTTCCACATCATCTGTCACTAGGTTGCCTGCCCCATTCATTAAGGGTCCCACACTGTCCCTGACCTTCTTGTTACTAACATACCTCTAGAAACTCTTCTTGTTACCCTTCACATCCCTTGCTAGCTGCAACTCCAACTGTGTTTTGGCATCCCTGGGCTGTGTGTCCTGCTGACTTACCTGCTGTTCTGAAAAGGCTGCCCAGCATCACTCCAAACCTGGGTGAGTGCAGTGGTCCCTGTAGAGTGGACACGTCTCTTCCAGGCATCTCTCTCAGTTGGCCTTGCCAGGCAGGACCATGGTGTGAACCAGGAGGGCTGGAGTCCAGAGATTTAGTCTTGGAGGCAGTGAGGCTCAGTGGCTGACCCTTTGGGGACTGCATTACCGAAGGGCACCCTGTTTGAAAGCTGGGCTATAGCATCATCCCTGGGGAGCCGTGACAGAAGCCTGGAAGAAACTTTAGCCAGACAAGTCACTGGACTCCCTGCACAGGTGTTTGTGTGGAATGGGATGGCCTGTGCTATACAGAGGGTCAGACTAATTGATCTAAAGGTCCCTTCTAACCTGAAACTCTCTGGGTATGTCTGCACTGCACACGAAGGGTATGTCTGCACTGCACACGAAGGCTAGATCCACACTGCAAACGGAGGCTACATCCGCACTGCACATGGACGGTACGTCCTCACTGCACACAGAGAGTATATCTGCACTACAGAAGGAGAGTACGTCTGCACCACATATGGAGGAGGGTATGTCTGCATTGCACATGGAGTGTATGTCCACACTGCACACGGAGGGCATGACTGCACTGCACATGGAGGGTACGTCTGCGCTGCAGTGTTGCCAACTCTCATGAGTTTCATGAGAATTCTTGTTTCCTTAAAGCCCCAGCCCTTGGAGTCAGGTGGAGATGTGATGATTTCAGCCTTCATTCATAAAGAAAAAGTAAGGTTGTAGCCCTTGTGGCCACGGATAAAGCTTCAAAATGTGTCCCCAGCACAGCCTAAAGGCTCCAAAAGCAGAAGGCAAATCAAAAGAACCCACATCTAGTATTGTTACAGAATCGCATGATTGTAAAGCCAATCTCCTTATTTTTGGTGAGTCTGACTGATGGTTTTGAACATTTCAGGTTGGCAGTACTGACACCGCAGCAAACTCTTGAGAGTGAGTCTCAGGGCCCCAGTCAGCTGGTTCACAGCGCAGACTGGAGCCCAGGGTCTGAGCCCCGCTCCCCTCGCTGGGTCTCAGAGCCCAGGTGCCAGGACAAGTGGGAATGTCCACACTGCTCTTTTTAGTGCCTGAGCACAAGCCCTGTGAGTCGAGTTGACCGAGCTGGCTGCCTAGGAGTTATTCTGCAGTGTAGACTACCCTAAGCCTGTGTTCTGCCTCAGGACTGAGCCCAGCTCCCAAGCACACACAAATCAGTCTCACCAGGTCAGCACAGAACCTGGCTCCTCAGACCTGCTGAAGGGTGGCTGAGATCCCGATTCCTGCTGTGACTCAGGCCAAGCCCTGTCACTTGGCAGTGTGGATGCAGGTCAAGCTGCAGATCCGAGCCAGAAGAGCTGTGCAGGGCAGTATGAATGCAGAGTGGATGCTGATGCATGGACTTCAAAACCTCAGGTCCTCAAGACTGGGTCGTGCTAGGGTTGCCAGGCATCTGGTTTTGGAGCAGAATGCCTAGTTGAAAAGGGACCCTGGTCGCTCTGGTCACCACTGCTGGCCACTAAAAATCCAGTCAGCGGCACTGCGAGGCTAAGGCAGGCTCCCTGCCCCGCTCCACACTGCTCCCCAGAAGCAGCCAGCATATCCCTGTGGCCCCTAAAGATTAGGGAAGCACTGTGTGCTGCCCCCACCCCCAGTGCCCATCTCCCTGCCGTGCCTAGCGGGTGTCTGGGCCAGTCTGTTGCCCACCTGCCCCCAGTACCCAGGGAAGCACCCTGCAAAACTGGGGCCAAGGCTGTTTTAGGGAGCAGTCTGCTTTGTCTCTCTCTGTTTTATGGTTCTTGTGTGTAACTGTCCAGAATTCTAAGAATTAGAGGAGGGTTACTCTGCAACCTTTCAGCAAGAGTACTGGATGTTTATCTAACTCCTCTCTGTGTATGCCATGAACATAACAAATTGTCCCTGGGACAAAAAACAAATCCCCTCTGAGGGCAGCAGCTGCCACAGCACCCAGCTCTCTCCAGTCCATTTATAGGTCAGAAGGAGACAATGTTAGATTTTAGTCCATTTCTATGCATATCTGTCTGTGGGTGTGAGTGTCTGTCACTACAGTGCAGGAGGCTCACAGCCAGGGGCTGGAACTGGCACAACCAAAGCTGGGGAAGCAGCTGCTCTAAAGCTGCTCTGCAGCGTCAGAGCCAGACCACTGTGAGGTGTCAGGATACTAGGGCAGCTCTGTTATCTTTCACTGCTGAAGCTCAGAGAGATGCTGTGTGAGCGAAGAACCAGGGCAGGTGCCCAGCACTCAGTGCATCAGTTCAAGTCTCACTGTCACACAGGTCATTGGAACCAGGCAAAAGGATTTGCTTCAACTCTGCAGCCAAGATTTTCAGAGTTGGGGTTTAAATTCAGGCTCCCGTGTGCACATTCAGACACATCCGACACTTCTTGCTGCCAGTGGCTGGATCTCCAGAGAGGCCAAGCCCCCGTGGATTCAGTGGGAATTTCTGGGTGCTCAGCTTGCTTGAAACTCAGACCACATCTTCAGGTACTCGCTATGGATTTGGGACCCTGACTTCAGGTGCCCCAGCTGGGGTTTGGGCCGGAGGTTGAGGAGTGTGACTCCCAGGTGCCAGTGAATTTTCATGAGTGGCACTCCCCTTTGTTGGTAGCTCGGGGAGGGCATGCTGTCCTAGGGGGCAGGGGCTGAGGGCAGATGCAGTCTGCCGGGTAACCTAGAGGGAGAGAGGAGAGACACTCTTTTGTGTGATGTTGGCTCGGGGGAAGATAGGAGGTGCCTGGTTGGCCACCAGTGCACCAGCTCACCAGAGGGGCAGTGTCTGAGGGTGTCATAAACAGATAGCTAAGGGTTAATGTTTCTTTTACCTGTAAAGGGTTAACAAAGGGAACCAAACACCTGACCAGAGGACCAATCAGGAAACAAGATACTTTCAACTCTGGGTGGAGGGAAGTTTTGGGTGTGGGTCCTTTGTTCTGGGTCTGTTGTCTCTCTGGGCTCTGAGGGTGATCACACTATCTCCAGGCTCTCTAATCTTCTGTTTCCAACTTGTAAGTACAGGTAGAAAGACAATATAGGCTTTTACATTGTTTTTCTGTATTTGCAAGTGTGTAGTTTGCTGGGAATTTTTAAATTGTATTTTTTCTGAATAAGGCTGTTTATTCATTTTTTATAAGTTAACAGACCCTGTAATATTTTCATCTTGATTACAGAGACGATTTTTATGTCTTTTCTTTCTTTTTATTAAAAGCTTTCTTTTTAAGACCTGTTTGATTTTCTTTTCTAGTTGAGGCTCAAGGGGATAGGAATCTCTGTGCCAGGATTACTGTCTCTCTCAGGGAAAGACTGGGAGGAGGGAAAAGAAGGAGGGGGGAAGGTGAATTGTCCTCTCTGTTTTGTAATTCAAGGAGTTTAAGTACAGTAATCTTCCAGGGTAACCCAGGGAGGGGAAGCCTGGGAGGAGGTAAAGAGGGAGAAGGGAAGTGGGTTATTTCCCTTTGTTGTGAGACTCAGGGCATCTGAGTCTTGGGGCCACCCAGGGAAGGTTTTGGGGAGACCAGAGTGAGGCAGGCACTGAAATTCCTGTCTCGTGGCAGCGATATCAGATCTAAGCTGGTAATTAAGCTTGGAGGTTTCATGCTAGCATCTTATTTTCTGAACTCTAAGGTTCAGAACTGAGTAGGAAAGCTATGACAGAGGGAAAGGAGGGGGCCAGGGCCAAAGGATTGACAGGGAAAATCTGGAAAGTATAGCTAGCCTGACTCACGAGATGCCAGTCCTGGAGGGGAGAAGCCATTTTGGGAGGTGTCTGGAGCCAGCCAGGGTAAGGACAGGGCTGGCTGTGGGTGAGCTGGTGAGCCCCAGACTTGCATGCAGTGTGCCCCGAGAACTGGTCTAGGCATACCCGGTAGCAGTATCCCTACGCTTAGTCCTTCCCTCTTCAAGGAAACTCCAAGTTAATGGGCTTGTGCTGGGACACTTGCTACTCAGTCAGGCTGAGTTAACCCTTCAGTGCCTAGCTAGACCAGTCACCCCGGGTGAGTGCTTCTCTGGTTGGTCATCCCATGCTGCCTGCCTGTGGCAAGTGTATCCGAGTGCTGGGGCAGGGGATCCGAGGTAGGGTTCTTAGGATAGTTATTGTGATCTGCATCTAAGCCCTGCCTCCCTTATTGGTGGGGGCTCATCATGGGAACAGAAAAAGCTGGATTCTGGTATGACGAGAGCACTGTAACTGCAATTGTCAGCCCCTCTGCAGAGGCTGAGGACTCGGAGTCCAGTGGAAAGAGGGTGAACAGGAAGATGGCAGTTTGTAGATAATACAAAATTACTCCAGATAGTTAAGTACAAAGCAGACAGGGAAGAGCTACAAAGGGACTTCCCACAACTAGGGTGACCAGATGAGAGGAAGAAAATGTCTGCGGAGCAAAACAAACAAACAAAACGGAGTGTGAAATATTGGGACAAACTTCGGTCGGGACATGGGACAAATGCCTAAATATTGGAACAGTCCTGATTATATTGGGACGTCTGGTCACTCTAACCACAACTGGGTGACTAGGCAACAAAATGGCAGATGAAATTCAATGTTGATAAATGCAGAGTAATGCGCATTGGAAAACATCATTCCAACTATACATACAAAATGATGAGGTCTAAATTAGCTGTTACCCCCTCAAGAAAGAGATATTGCAGTCACTGTGGATAGTTCTCTGAATCCATCCACTCAGTGTGCAGCAGCAGTCAAAAAAGCTAACAGAATGTTGGGAATAATTAGGAAAGGGATAGATAATCAGCCAGTAAATATCATAATGATACTGTATAAATCCATAGTATACCCGCATCTTGCATACTGCATATCTCCTTGCCCCATCTCAAAAAAGACATATTAGAAATGGAAAAAGTACAGATAAGTGCAACAAAATTTAGAGGGATGAAATATCTTCTATATGAAGAGAAATTAAAAAGACTGGGACTGTTCAGCCTGGAAAAGAGATAACTAAAGGGGGATACGATAGAGGTATAAAATCATGAATGGCCCGGAGAAAGTGAATTGACTGGCAATCCCTTGATTTCGAGTATGATCTCAACCACAGATTTATATATGGGTCCTGAGATGACTCAGGAGTCCAATCCTGGAACCACAGATCCGCCTGCGGTAGGCATAGACTTTTCATGGCAGGTCAGCGGCCTGCTGGGAGATAGTTATTTCCTTTTCCTTCCTCTTCTCTCTCCTTTTCTGCTTTGAGGACAAGGCTCTTCTCTTAAAAGCAGGCCACTGCCTGATGGAGGATATGGCATCATTGGGGTCAGTTGGTGGCTTGCTCTTCCCAGATTGTGATGTCCACATCAGTTTTCTTAAGATACACTTTCAGTGCATATTTGTAGCGTTTCCTCTGTCCACCACAGGATCTGTGACCATGGATGAGCTGAGAGTAGAGGGCTTGTTCTGGGAGGTAAGAATCTGGCATGCATACATAATGTCCAGCCAAGCGAAGTTGGTGCAGGAGGATCATTGCTTCCATGCTGGTGACATTGGCTTCAGCGAGGAAGCTGGTGTTAGTGCGGTGATCTTGCCATTTGATGTGAAGGATCTTCCAGATGCATCATTGGTGGTACCTTTCCAGAATATTGAGGTGCTGTCGATAGGTCACCTAGGTTTTACATCCATAAAGGAATGTAGGAATAACAATTGTCTTCAAAAGGGCCTCATCCTCCCTGATTGAACTAACCTTGTTATCTCTAGCCTGCTTCTTGCTTGCATATATATACCTGCCCCTGGAAATTTCCACTACATGCATCCGATGAAGTGGGTATTCACCCACGAAAGCTCATGCTCCAATACGTCTGTTAGTCTATAAGGTGCCACAGGACTCTTTGTTGCTGTTACAGATCCACACTAACACAGGTACTGCTCTGATAATTGTCTGATAGACATGGATATTGGTGTCCTGCTGTAGGTCACGGTCCGTGCAAACGTGTTGGAGCAATTTCCCAAAGGAAGCGCTTGCACACTGGATCCTTTGCTGGATCTTGTCATGGACTCCCAGGTCATGCCCACTCTTGGCCCTGTACAGTCTCTAGGGGGAAACCCCTTCAATGTGACAACCCTTCTCGGGGGTCCACTCTCTCTCGGGGGTTAAGCCCCTCTGCCTCCTGGAACCACACCTCTCTGAGCCGTAGCATGCCTGTGTTTCGCCATGGGCCTCCTGAGGAAGTCCACTAGCTCTGGACCCCTAGGGTCTCCTGAGGAAGTCCACTAGCTCTGGACCCCTAGGGCCTCCACCCAATAATACAACTCTGTTTTCTAGACCAGAGAGACTCTCAGCCAGTGTAAAACAGGAGGATTTATTGAGTGTCTAACCAGAGCATAAGAAACTCTCAGGGCCCTCAGGTCTGGCCTTCCTCATCTAAGTCTCTCCTGCATCCAGGCGGGCTCTGCCTGCTTTTGCTTTCCAGTCCCGAGACCCCGTGCTTTCCAGCTAGGCATCTGATATCACCTGCCCCCAAGTTCTGCCTCTGTCCTTTGTCTTCCCTCTAGGTAAACAGAGTTGCCTGGGCCTCCTCTCGTCTCATCAGTCCTTTGTTCCCCACTGGCTGGAACTGGCTGGTCAGGTCACCGGGGTCCTCTCTCTGCAGCCCATTGTCCTCCCACTGGCCAGAACCAGCTGTGACTCCCGAGCTGGACCTCCCAGTCACCAGGTCACTAGTCGCTGGGGTATCCATTCTCCAGGCCATTGACTGGGGTACCAAGTTCTGTCGCTAGTCCTTTGTAAGAATAAACTCCCTCTCTCATCACCTTGTTAAACCAGTAACACCCAGGGAAACTGAATCCCACTCCCTCTGCATGCAACCTACTGAAAAAAGCAAGAAAAAAACAAGAAAATCCCCCCCACTTCATCACAGATCTCACTGTCAATTTTTGTGTTTTGAGAAAGTTGGCTACTGAGGTAGCAAAAGTGCTCATCTGTCTCCAAAGTCTGCTTCTCAGTGGTGATTTGTGGTGGGCCATGTGCAAGGCCTGATGCAGATTTGGAGCACTTTAGTCTTCTCAATATTGAGTGAGAGTCTTAGGCTTCGGTAAGCTTGTGCAAGAAAATCCAGTGTGGACTAAAGGTCATTCTCAGTGTGCGTGAAGATGACACCATCATAAGCAGTAACGTATAACCCTTCTGCTAGGTGAAGCCAGCAGCAACAAGGGCCGGGTTCAGTATCTAGGGGGTCCTTTTCACCAATACAACACAAAACAAACTCAAGCCCCCACCCAGTGACCTGGGACAATACACACCATACTCTAGGCACCTCTAAGAGGCAATACTTCCCCTCTCGCAAGCACAGAGTCTGAGTGTAGCAAAAACTTTTAATAAAAGGAAGGAAGTAACTCAGCATTAATTTGGGAAAACACTGCAACTATGGTTCATAAACATAAGCCATGAGCAAAAGATGCACCCCCAATTAAGTTGGGCAGTGTCCTTGTGCCCTCAGGTTCTTAAGTCCAGAGAGAGGGAAGGAAGGAATGTGACCATCCAAGCACAATCACGTTTTCCCTCCCTATTGTCCCCACCATCTGAAACAGCAGATTTACAGTCCAGACTGGGAGACTTCCTTAGGCAGGAAGGGAAGACCATGGCTGAATTAAGGACTTGTATGGGAAGTAGTCCTGTGCCTTCCCCAGATCTCCAGGTCAATCAATTTTTCTATGGGATGAGCTATAGAGGAGTCAATAAAAATGGCTCATGAGTTGGGCCCAGTCTGATATTCTTCTCTGGTACCAAACCAATGCTTGCAGGCGATGATGACTGTGACACTTGGAGGCATCATCTCAATCAGATGATGCCAGAATGGCAATGTAGTGCTGTTGCAAAGAGGAACGTGCAGCAGAGAGCCTGCAAGGATCTGCAGGAAATATACTCTGTGCATTAAAAGCCAGCAAGCTGGGGCTGCTGTATGAGAATTACACCTCAGCCGTAGTGGATGCCTTTGGACGTCTTGAGATAGGAGAAGAGCTCTGTTTCCAATTTTGATCCTGCTATCAACAGCACAGTGAAAACCTGTCTTTCTATCTCTACAGATCAGAGCAATCCCAAGTGCGACTGGAACAGGTCACACAAGGTGCGGTTTGTAAAGACTTTCCAATCCTAAACCTGAAAGTAGAGGACAGATTAGACAATGTTTCCAGGTTCCAGAAACTGTTGTGAGAAGTGATTTTATTTTGCAAAATCTTGTGTTTAGTAGAGAGGTGCTTTCTTGAGATTTGTCACTTGGTGATGGTGGCTGTCCCTTTAAGGATAGAAGGCAGTGCAGGCTCAGTATGGGAAGGGGGTGTCTGGGCACAGAAGGCAGACCCTGCCCGGGACAGCTCCATACAGGCCAGGACTGGATAGGTCTCTCCATCGAAATGGAAATGACTTGGTTCTCCATGTGTAACATCAGAACTCCCTGGGGACCAGCTGCCTCAGGGCATCACCAGTGAGTTGCAGAGCCTTTCCCCATATCCCTGCTGGGGATCCAGCCCAGCTTGGCACTTCCCATCCATGGGGAAGTTCAGGGGCCCCTGTATGGGATGAGTTTGGGGGGTGCCAGCTTCCACATCACAAACTTGCTCTGTGCTTTGCATTGATTGGCGACCCAGCAGAGTGGCCAGGAACAGCCTGGGCCAGGGGGACTGAACTGCTCCATGGCCCTTAGAGGCAGCCCCCAGACCGGGTGAGGCAGGGTGGAGTATGCCAGGGTTGCCTGTAGAGCGGGGATGAGTTCATTGGCTGACACCTTTCTCCAGCACTCAGTCAACACCCTGCCAGCACAAAGCTCTACCCATAGAACCGCCCCGTGCAGCCCTGGCACTAGAGACAGCCTAGAACGCCTCTTCAGCTGGCCCAGCAAGGCCATTCATGCTGCGGCAGGGGTGGGGTGGGGACAGAAAGATCACAGAAGTCCCAGCTGGAGCACTGAGCCAAGCCAGGGAGAGCCATGCACTGCCCCAGAGTATGAGGCCATCTCTAGGCTAGGGAACATACCGTTTGACCTGAGGAAGCTGCTCTGTCCTCTTGTCTGCTGAGCAGGGCACCCAGAGCCTGGGCCCAGTAGCCGAAGTGTAACGGTGCCAGTGGAGTTTTGGCCCACTATGGGTTCCTCCCGTAGCCCTGTGTAGCTGGCCAGTGGACGGGTACAGCACTCTGCTCCTGGCCACCTTCTCTCCCTAGACTGCTCTGGGGAGTGAGTTTCCATTGTAAGCCTGGGCTTTGCCAGCTTCTCCAGCTCAGGTCTGGCCGCTGGCCACCTTCCTCTTCTGCCCCACAGTTCTCCTGACCTGACCCAGCCTCTTTCCTCCCTGGGCATGCTCCAGGAGCCTGCTTGCTGGGCGGTGGTCTTGAGTCTCAGCCACCTTCAGCCCCAATCTCCCCCCCTGCCCTCACAAACAAGGGAGCTGGAGAGGGAAGGGCAGCCCCTGTGTGGCAGCAAACCTACCTGCTGTGCTCTTCAGGCAACCCCCAGCCCCACAGGTGAATGAACCCCCATGGAACAGGCCGCGGCCACACCAGGACCAGGAGTTGAAGCAGCTGCCTCGTGTCTATGTGGAGCAGAGAGGAAGTTGGACAAACCAGCTCTGCTAGAGGGTGGGGAGATGGGAGTCAACTGTGGCCTCCCATTCTCCCCAAGCTTGGGGGGTGAGGAGGGTTATGTAGCAGGGACCCTAGCTGGGGATGGGGATGACATTCTACCCCCATGGGCTCTGCAGGGCCTGGGCTAGCTATCCCTGCCCAGAAGCCTGCAGCTGTTTTGTGGTGGAAGATTTCCTGGCTGAGAGCCCAGGATTTTCCTCTGAATGGGCTGGGTGGGGAAAACTACAACTCCCACATCTCTGCTCTGCACAGCTAAGAACAGCTCCTCAGTTTGTGTTAAAATTGGTGTGAGGGTAGGCAGGCAAGTGGCACCAATGGCTCCAGCATTGCTATCCCTCCCCTCCAGTGATGGAGCTGCTGTTTGGGCATCGCAGTGCAGGTCCTGAGGGCTGGGCTAAGACACTGCTCCTAGATCAGACCTCATTACTCTTGCCCTTGCTTTAATGTTTAACAGCAACTCCTTTACAGGGTGCTACCCTTGTGTTTCATCTGTGCTGAGACGTTCCTCGCTGCATCAGAGCCTGGTGCCCCGTTGTCCCAGCTTACAGTATCCCATTGCTTCTTGGCTTGAGAGTTACACTTCACAACAAGCCCACAGACGAACCTATACCTTTATGCAGGGGGGCTGGCTGGCACGCAAAGCCTGCATCTTGCTGCAAGTGTGGCAGGAAATTCCTGCCCAAGCACTTCCTGCTTCCAGAGCAGTGTCTGTCTTGGAGTAGGGTGACCAGACACCAAGTATAAAAAATCGGGACAGAGTGTGGGGAGTAATAGGCACCTATATAAGAAAAATCCCCATATATCGGAACTGTCCCTATAAAATCAGGACATCTGGTCACCCTAGTCTTGGAGAGCCATCCTTCATTTCAAGAAATGGAGCGCTTCAAAGCAGAGCTCTGGGGTGCTCCCTAGCTTAGGGAAGACAAAGCTGGAAGCAGAATCCAGCAACCCTTCAGCAATGGCACAGCAGCTGGGGAAGGGTTGATACTGTAACTGACTGCTCCATTAACTCCAGTTCTCGCTGTGTCTGGTGACTGCGGGGAGATCTGCAGAGACAACTCCTCTTGCCATAGTGAGTGAACGGAGTCAGTCACCTCCATCCCAGTATGAGCCCCGAGCCCATGAGCAGTGCAGGTGAGAGAGTGTGGCCCATCTACCCAATCTAGGGTGGGAGATGTCCCTTAGGGTGGGGGCAGATTGAAAGAGCCCTGCTCTGCCAGGGACTTGCTGGGGAACCTCAGGTCACTCCATAGGTCTCTCTGTGCCTCAGCTGCTGATGGGTGAAATGGGGACAATAGCCCATCCCCCCTGGCTGGGACGGAATGAGAAGAACTCACAAGTACCTGGCCCTTTGATACCACATTGATGAGGCCATCCCAGAGCCTAGGGAGGAAAGTGCCCTCCAGCAGCCTGGACTTACTCATACACTCCCTGGAGTCATGGGGCTGCTTGCGACTTAGGGCTACAGCAGTGGCCAAAACCTCCCACCTTGGCTGCCTGGAGTACATAGAGCCGGCCTAGGCATGATTATAGTGGGGGTGGGAGGGCTTGTACTCCACCCCTCCTCTTGGGGCCTAGGGGGGACAGTCTATCTCCCCCTTGGCACTTGGCAGGCTGAGGAGTGGAGCTAGCAGAGGGGTATAGCGCAGTCATGCTGCTCTTAGCCAAAGCAGTGGGGACAAGACAGATAGCGAGGGGGTCCCAGCCACATCTGCCCTCTGCATGCGCAGCTCACATTTAGTTCGTTACAGCAATGTGTTCCAAAGGGCCCCTGCATGGAGAAGAACCTGCAGATGCTTCAGGGATACTGGGCTGAGCTAAGCTCGTGTTCAGGGGTATTTGTGAGAGGCTTGAAAATGATCAACACCAACAATACAAGCTGGGAAGACGTGCCAAATCCCAGGCTATGCTGGAGGGCTGTGCTGCCGCAGAGAGCCAACGAAGCAGAGAGGAAAGTGCAGCAGGCCTCAGCCACAAGTGGTTACTGGCTTCGCCTGAACCTGCACCTTAGCTCTGTGGCAGGACTATCATGCAAGACTTGGCCGTTTAGCCACTTGTGATGTTGTAGCACAACATGTAGGGTTGCCAACTTTCTAATTGCACAAAACTGAACATCTTTGACCCACCTCCTGTCTCGCTCCTGCCCCGAGGCCCCACCCCTGCCCTGCCCCTTCTCCGAGGCCCCGCCCCTGCTCACTCCATCCTCCCCTCCTTCTGTCACTTGCTCTTCACCACCCTCGCTAACTCACTGATTTACACCAGGCTCGGTCAGGGGGTTGGGATGCAGGAGGGGATGAGGGCTTCAGATCGGGGTGTGGACTCTGGGGTGGGGCTGGGGATGAGGGGTTTGGGGTACAGGAGGGGGATCCAGGCTGGAGGTGTGTGGCCAAGGGGTGTGGCATGTGGGAGGGGGCTCCAGGCTGAGGCAGAGCTTTGGGGTGTGCGAGGGGTTGTGGGATCTGGGCTGGGGGATGCGGGCTCTGTAGTGGGGTCAGGGGTGAATGGTTTGGAGTGCAGGAGGAGGCTCCAGGCTGGGGCCGAGAGGTTCAAAGTGTGGGAGGGACTTCCATGGATCCACTTGTGCTGGTTTAGGGGTTTGGCTCTCCTTTCCCTGGAACTCACAGGCTGGTCGTAACTGACCCAGGGGCATCTCTTTAATCTTCTTGTGTAGTGTGGCTTTGTACAGCCTCCCTGCACTGATGTTGAGCTGTGTGCATGCAACGCAGGGTAAAGACCAGAAGAAGGGGAGTGGTTCCTTCTATCGTTTCCTTAGCACGGGCCCAAGCACACCTTTGTCTCTGTCTTTGGAAAGATGAATGGCAAAGCTTTGATAAAAGCCTTGCATAAGATCCTGGATCAGTAAATGATGCAGGTGCTAAAGAGTGACTTAAAAGCAGCTTCTCCTTCACTTATCTGCCAAGACCTGAGGTCAGCATTCCATGTTCCCATCTGCCAGCTAGTGATAAATGCTGGTTCAGGCACTGGGGATGTCTTGCTGCTAGAGAGGGGAACAGGGCTGCCCTCACCTCAGGTCTTGGCAGGGAAGTGATGAAAGCGATTGCTCTGCTTTCAGATGTAAACGCATTTGTGCCGTTTAATGCTCGCTCCATGCAGGGGCTCTTTAATTCAAGAGCAGAGCTGCCTGGCCCGCAGGCTGAGCAGTGCTGATGAGGGGCTGTGCCTTTGAAAGCAACTGGCTGCTACTAATCAGGCAAAGTGGAATATGTCACCAGAGTACAGGCTTACTGCGCTGCCGGTTCCTGGGGCTGTGTGATCCCAGGATGCCTGGCTCTGGGCTAGCCCCACCAGCTGCTGGGCACAGTGAGGCCTCACTTCAGTCTGAAAGAGGCACCTCTGCAGTCACAGAGTTACAGACATGGGTGGTGGGTATAATAGGCCAGGGGAGTCTCTGCCTTCCCTGGCTGGAGCTGCTGCCATGGGATGCTGGGCTGGGGCTGCTCAGATCAGCCAGCGTGGCTGGGGCTGCTCAGGTCTGGGGTGGGTGGGGGTTCAGAACTCCTGCCACGGAGGCTGGGGGCCTCGTGCAGAAGGGATGGGGCCCCGGGACTAGCCTCCCCATAGGGAGGTCCACCTGCTGCCCATGCAGGTAAGAGGTGGAGTCTTGGGGTGGGGGGAGAGATGGGGCAGGGGCGGGACCTTGGGGAAAGAGGCAGAGAAGGGGGCGGGGCCTTGAGACGAGGTGGAGTGGGGGTGGGGCCTTGGAGGGAAGAGGCAGAGCAGGAGCGGGCCCTGGGGGTCTGGTCAATTAGAAAGGTGACAACCCTAACACAGATTCCAAGGCCAGAATGGAGCATTCTGATGATCTAGTCCAGGGGTGGGCAAAGTTTTTGGCCCAAGGACCACATCTGGGTGGGGAAATTGCAGGCAGGGCCATGAATGTAGGGCTGGGACAGTGGCTTGGGGTGCAGGAGGGAGTGCTGGGTGTGAGAGGGGTTGCGGTGTGCAGGAAGGGGCTCAGAGCAGGGGGTTGGGGTGCAGGGGGGGTATGGAGTGCGGGAGGGGGCTCAGGGCAGGGGTTTGGGATGTGGGAGGGTGTGGAGTGCAGCAGGAGGATCCGGGTAGGGGGTTGGAGTGTGGGAGGGGGCTCAGGGCAGGAGGTTGGGGTGCAGGAGGGATGCAGCAGGGAGATGGGGTGCGGGATGCAAGAGGTGTTTGGGGTGCAGGCTCTGGCCTGGGACCGCTTACCTGGAGCAGCTCTAGGGTGGCAGCAGTGCACAGCAGGTCGAAGACAGGCTCCCTGCCTGCCCTGGCCCTGGGCTGTGCCACTCCTGGAAGCAGCTGGAATAACGTCCCTGTGGCCCTGGGGGGGCGGAGGAAGATGGTTCTGTGTGCTGCCCTCATCTGCGGGTACCTCCCACAAAGCTCCCACTGGCTGCGGTTCCCCGTTTCCAGCCAACGGGAGCTGGTGCCTGCAGGCGAGGGCAGTGCACGGAGCCCCCTGCCCCACCACTCCCCTAGGGGCCACAGGGACATGGTGCCGGCTGCTTCTGGGAGTAGCGCAGGGCCACAGGGGTGGCAATCCTGTTGGCTGGATCCAAAGCTCTGACGGGCCAGATCCAGCCTGAGGACCGTAGTTTGTCTACTCCTGATCTAGTCTGACTTCCTCTACAGCACAGGCCAGAGAAATGGTCTCAAATAATTCCTACAGCACAGCTTTCAGAAAAACATCCAATCTGGATTTAAAATTATCAGTGGAGAATCCACTACCACCATTGGTAAATTGGCCCAGTAATTAATTTGTCTAGCCACAACTTCCAGCCATCGGACTGTGTTAGACCCTTCTCTGCTAGACTAAAGAGTCCATTATGAAATATTTGTTCCCCATGTACGTACTTACAGACTGTGATCAAGTCCACAGGCTCCAACTTTCCTTGGTACTGGTGGGTGTTTGTG
>NC_133775.1:71667567-71706578 GCF_003597395.2 Chelonoidis abingdonii | reverse complement strand
TGTGGAGTTGCCAGAAGAACTCTCTGTAAGCGCAGAGCAAAAGTGTTGGGGAGACGGCGCGTGTACTTCCAATATAGGTGCTGGTCCGGGTAATCTAGCAATTAGCAAGCTTCACGCTGGTATTTTAAAGGGAAGGCATCGGAGCATATAGCGTACCCTTCAAAGGTCCTCACCCAGTCTGTGCTCATGTAGAGAAGAAGAGAAGGTATAAACCTGCTCCATGCTGTAGGGACTCACCAATTTGGCTAGCGTATCATGCATTTTATAGGGAGATAGTAATTGTTGGAACTATCTACATCCCACCTTTATGAGACGATCCTCTCCGAAGTAGAGCCATTCAACAACACAGGGCTTTGACGAATGAGCACTTTAACTTTCGACTGTTGAGGACAAACCTAAACAGTGGTATCAAAAGTGATTGCAAATATTGGTTGTTGCATTAAATGTCAACTTTTCTAGTCACAGCTGCGCAGCTGGTGTTATTTGTAAGATGGCTGGCATCCCTTAACTGGATGTGGCGGTGAGATATATCAGGGCTTTGTGTCGTCAGACAGTTGGCATTCGAGAATAAGAGCTCCATGCAAATTCCAATACTTACATTAAAAAGTCTTTGTATATGGGTGAAAAATTGATTCGGAGGGCGGGGCTACATCAGATTCCGCTGTTATTAGTAGCATTTCTCGTACATGAAATAGCACAGTGAGTACAAACGGAGTTTGAGGTACTTACTGGCAAGAACATTCCTCATTTTAACTAATGTTGTAGTTTCGCTGTTTGTAATAAATACTGGGAGAAATGTCCGAGAGGAAAGCTCTCAGGAGTGATTGATGCGCGAACAGACTTCACTTAAGAAGAGGATGTTATTAAAAAAACCTAAATAAGCGTTCGAGTCATTGAGAAAAGAACAGAGCTATGGAAAAACTTGAGTATGGAGCGACGACTAGCGAGAAGGTCAAGATAGGCGTAGAGATGGAGTAGTATTACAGGAGCCCTATTGGCTGCAAGCTTGGGAACGGTTCCCACGAGGGTTGATCGCATATGCAGTTCGGGAGTAGAGAAGTGTGTCTAGGAGCGGCCAGGGTATATGGCAAGGAGAGAAGAGCTAGGGGTATAAAAGATGTGAGTGGACGCTGGGGCGAAGCGATCTGGTGGAATATGGCAGCCACAGCAGAGAGCTGCAGCGTCCGGTTGATAAGAACGACACTGGATATTTTGGATTCACATCGTAAAAGTTTTGTCTGTCTTGAAGTGTCGGACACAGCATAAGGACTCTCAAATAAACTGGGTAGCAGAGTCTGCTCACACACTGTAGGCTATGCTGTGGCCGTTGTGAAGAACGTGTTAGACAGTTTTGTTTCGCAATGGAAAACGGACCAATAGCTTTATCAACCAAAGGGCATGAGCAAGTTTTGGGGAAAAGTTAGTCGTGATGAGGTCCAGTGGCAGATGTGTGAGGTGAGAGTGGCGGAGCAGTTGCGATGGTTCTGGTAAGACACGCGCGAGATGATTGCGCAGAGTACAAATCAGGGGAGAGTTTCTTCTTTATGAAAAAGCTGAAAGCCAGCTTACAGATAGAATAAAATGTAGATTGCCCCGAAAAAAGTGTTTAGTTTTTTTGTGAAATTTGTCACGAGAGGAAAAATACTAACATTCTCGGGGTCAAGAAAGTGCGACCCCATGACCTCCTAAGGCTGAGGTGGAGAATAAGTATAGAGGGACCATTGGATCATACCGCACAAACGACTAGAGGCTTCATGAAAATGTCAATTAGATTATGAAAGTGCCGACATTATGACGCGAGGTTTCAGAAAGCTCCTTTCGTACCAATGGAGGCGTAAGGAAGGAGATCTATCTTTGTGTGTTTTTCGTCATTTGGAGCATTCCTTTGATCTATGGAGTTCGGATCGAAGAAGAACAGATTTTAAAAGAGCCCGTAATCGTCGCTATAGAGGGGAAAGAGGACGTATGCCTTGGAGGAATAGAGACGCCATCGCATGGAAGCATTGTTGAGCAAGGCTGTGTAAGGTGGCGTGAGTGCCACGAATGTCGCAGATGGGTCCAGGGATGTGTGTTATGAACTGAGGAACTATGGGAAAGTGACTGAGTGTGTCAGTCTCACATTATGCTACGTAAAACTTCGATTGTGGTGTCGCAATTCGCTTATGCTCACGCGGAGTGGGAGGGGAACAGAAGTGGAAGTTCGGGCTCAGAGACGTGTCACTTTAAAACTCGCACCACGTTGGTGGGAGATGTTTACTTTCCAATACATGTTATCTATAATTAAAGTACTCAACAGGATTTTTAGCAGATGGAAGTCAGAGGGCTTTCGGTATGAGCGGGTTAACCCTTCTGCTGTAGGTAATCGAGGACAGGAGACGACAGACGCGGTGATCTAACATCGTTAGCGATGATGCTTGGGATCTGCGTGCATGATGTGGGCAATAGAGGAGTAATAGATCGAGGTCCAGTCGACAATGGATCCATACGCAGAAGTATGGACACGGGCGCGAGCAACGCCTTTCGAGCTCGCCGAGACCGTCTGCCCTGCTGTCCCACAGTGCATGGCTCCTTTAGTCGACTTGTGTTGGCCAGAGCGGTACGGACGTTATCACGAATCCGGTGTACCCCAGTCGCGAGGGTGCGCTCGGGACTCTCTTAGGCACGTAGGTAAATGTTGAAGAGTGGGCCAGTGAACAGGATTTGGTATTGATAGGGCAAGAGGAGTAGTCGTCTAGAGGTACTGCAGTGCTCACAGATTTCGACCCGTCGGGGGAGTTGAGGAGTCCACATTGGGTAGGGTTGCGCGTAGAAAAGCTGTTGAGAGGGTTGAGCTGCGTTGATAGCAAGAGTAAAGGATGATAGACGAGCGTATCAGAAGGAGGTGGGCATCCATGGCTCTCCGAGCCCTGAATGATATTTATTGTAAAGTCACCATGCGCACCTGTTGTTGTAGTTATTGAGATATGTGATACCTATGGCGTTTACCGAGACAGGACATCTCAGTCAGTGGAACCATGGATACTGAACCCATGCCGGCTGTACACAGTGCTGAAAGTACGGACAACCGTTTGACAAACATTAGAGGTTCAAGTGGGCTGGTGACAGCTATTTGGCACAGGCACCAGAAAAGCTGAAGTGCGTGACATCTCGTTGAGAAACTTACTTCATGGCCCCGCAGAGGGAGCAGCACAGGAAGTAGATGGGTTTACTGATCGTCAAGGTGTCACATCGGTAGTAGAACTACTGTGAAGCTGTTCCCATGTCCCTTGTCTAGCAAGTACCACCCAACTGAGGTTGAGTCATTTCTGTCACAAAGCAGTCCCACAGCTCGGCAGTCTGGGATGGGGCAGGCGTGCCTATGCAAATATTTGAGATTTTGCATTCCAGACATTCTTTCCACATTTCCCATACTTCACCACCAGATGTCAGGGTACAGCTCATCCTGACTCTGCTTACACTTGAATCATTCTTGTGGCTCTTCTCTGAATCTTCTACAATCTGTGAGCATGGTTTTTGAATTGTGGGAACCAGAACCAGATGCAGGATTCCAGCAGTAGTCACACCACTGCCAAATACAGTGGTAAAATAACCTCTCTATTCCTACTTGAGATTCCATTACTTATGCAACCCAGGGATTAGTTCTTTTGGCCACCGTGTAGCAGTGAGAGCTCATGTTCCACTGATTATCCACCATGACGCCTGAATCGTTTTCATAATCACTGCTTCCCAGGAGATAGTTCCCCATTTAGTAAGTATGGCCGATATTCTTTGTTCGTAGATGTATACATTACATTTAGCCATATTAAAACACATATTGTTTGCTTGCTCCCAGTTTACCAAGCAATTCAGATCATCACTAGCCTGAATCAATGACCTGTGCTCTTCATTATTTATCACTCCTTCAATTTTGTTGTCACCTGCAACCTTTATCAGTGATGTCTTTATCTTTTCTTCCAGGCCATTGATAAAAATGTTAAATAGCATAGGGCCAAGAACCAATCTCTGCAGAACCCCACTAGAAACACATCCACATTATAACTATTCCACATTTACAGTTACATTTTGAGGCCTATTGATTAGCCAACTGTTAACCTAATTAATATGTGCCAGGTTAATTTATATTGTTCTAGTTCTTTAATCAAACTATCATGCGGTATCAAGCAAACACCTGACAGAACGCAAGTATATTTTGTCAATACTATTACCTTTATCAGCTAAACTTGTTATATCATCAAAAAAAGATATCAAATTAGCTTGACAGGATTTATTTTCCATGCCCCATCCCCATTGACTGGCATGAATTACATTACCCTCCCTTAATTTTTTATTAATTGGGACCTGTATCAGCTGTTCCATTGTCACAGATCCTCTGGAGGAACCTTTCACTGTGCCAGACCCCCGTGGAAACTCGCTCTTCCCCAAATCTCCACTCTGCAGGGATCAATGCACCTCACCCAGCATTGGCAGGGACACTCACCCAGCACTGTTGACAGAGTCGGGTTTATTAGTCAGCTGGGCACAGCAGAGGAAAGCCTTAGGGTAGCACCGAGGAAGGAAGGGTAAAGCTTAGTCCATCCTGGGCAGCCCAGAGCCCAGTTGTGCTGTGGTGAATCCCCTTGCTCAAGCTTTGTCTCTCTCCAACTGACCTTCTTGGTCAGTTCCCAGATGAGAGCCCTGATTCCTTCCTGCAGCAGCTCTGATCCCCCCCATGCCCCTTCCGAGCCTTTTGTTCTCGAGCTGGGTCTGTGCTCAGCTTCCCTGCTGAGAGCTGGGAAATCCATCTCCCCTGGGTCATTGGTTGCTAGGTGTCCATGACCTGGTGACTGGCTTTGCTGTTGTCTGATATGGAGACTAAGGCACAGACAGCGAAGCAACACTCACACTTGTGTGTCAGCCTGCCCTGAGAGTAAACAGTGATTTTCAACCCCACTGGGTAGCAATGCCACATAGAGCAGAAACTGAGGCACATATCGGATTGATAAAAATATTACAGAAAATTCCTGCTTCATCATATCATTATCTTGGCCTGGATCAATGTCAAGCTGACAGGCCTATAATTACTCAGGTCATCCCACTTGCCCTTTTAAAACATTGGCGCAACATTAGCTTTCTTCCAGTATTCTGGAACTCCTCCGATGTTCTAATTTATATCAATCACTATCAACTTTCCCTATCTTCCATTTGTTATATATTGTTTTGTATAACTTCCTTCACTTCCCCTCTAAACCAGATTGTTGTTTTAATCAGCACAGTCTTCTTCCTCGATTGTGGAACTGTGGCTGTTTGGGCATCTAGCATGGTGTTCATAAACTATCCCCAAGCATCATTCAAATTTTTCTGATTAAATTCTTCCTCCCAGCTGAGGCACAACTCAGACATGATTCTCTTATCAGCCTCTTCCTCCCACTCCAAGTCAGGGCACAAGCCCAGAGGACTGGTGGCACCAGCAGAAGGTGCAGCTGGCAGGACTTTCATCTCTCTGCAGTTACCATAGCTAGCCCCCCTCCCCTCCTTGCCCCACATTCCATTCCGATTGGCAAGGTTCCCTGGGGGAGTGTGTGGGTGGTTGGCAGCCAGGGTTGGCCCTTGCTCCCTTAGTCCCCAGGGATCCCTTGCTGTGGCCAGGCTCTTCTCTGCACTCTCTTTGCCCTTCTCCCTTGGCCCCAGGGAATGTAGGATTGGGCCCATGGAAGAAAGTGCCTTGGCAGTGCATGGCACCACAGTGTTGGAAGTTGCCAGTTACTAACACTGCACTCAGCCCTGGCTCTGCAGTGACATGCTCCCTGCCTGTGCCCTGCACAGAACTCACAGACAGGCACTGAGGGGCTGGGCTGCTGGCCGAGATGAGGCAGCATTTCGATGGCTGGGGAGTGGCTGCAGACTGTCCAAATACCCCACCCATAGCTCCTTGAGCCAGTGCTTGTGCCCATGTGGGAGCCCGGAGCACCTCAGATGGGCAAGGTGCTCAGGGCTCCCATGTGGGCACAAACGCTCAGCATGGCAGTGGCTCAGCAGCTCACCACTTGGGCCTATACCCACCCAGCACACTGGCCTTGCATCCAGCTGGGCTGCTGCTCACGGCCTGAGTCTGACCCAGTCCTGCCAGATGGGTTCATGGTCCTTGGAGCCTGGAGGGCCCAACCCTCTGAACCACCGGGTGAGCCTGCAGGGTCCCATAGCCCAGCGTGGCTAGCCAGGGGCTTATGGGCTTGCATTGGATACTTGCCCTCAGTCCTGACCGTGTGATACCCTTGGATCATGCTGCCCTCAGCAGGGCTTGGAACTATGGGCTTCTCCACTTGTCTTGGTGAGTCTGGGGTCTCAGGGCTATTTCTCATACTCTGCTGCACCTGCAGCCCCCCAGAGCCCTGTCTCTCCCCAGAGAAGGAGGCTGCTGGGCCAAGGGTGGCTGCCTTGGGGGATGGGGTGGGGGGCAGGAAGCATCAGCATGGCCTTCTGTCATAGAGTAGCTGGGATAGTTCCTTGACAACTGCTCAGCTCACAGTCCCTGCATGAGCATGCAGCATCTTGCCTCAGGCAGGACAGCTCCCCTGCTGCTCCCGGTGTCACAGAAATTACACTCAACATGTGCACCTAGCCAGCAGTGTCAGCCTGGGCCAGCCATACTGCAGACAGGGGAACCTGCCGCGTGCTCTCCCAGGGGCAGGGGGCACTGACAGCACAGCAGGGCAGAGGGGATCCTGGGGCAAGTGTGTGTGATCCCCGCAGGGGGCAGCGCAGGGGGACAGGGACCCCAGGGCTGTGAGGGTGGCAGGGGAGGGTGCGGATATCTCTGTAGTTCTGCTAGACAGGGGGCACAGACTGTGCAGCAGGTTGGGATAGGATCTAGGGGTCAGTGTGAGTGAGGGGGTCCCAATAAGGGGTGCTCTCCCAGGAGCTGGGGGCACTGACAGCGCAGGGGGACAGAGACCCCAAGATGAAGAGTGGGTGGTGTTTTGGGTTGGGAGCCCCAGACTAGGGATTGAGGGGGAGGCAGATGGAGTGGGAGTGGCTCTGTGGGGTGACTGACAGGGCATAGAGATCTGCCTGAAGAAGCAGGGTAGAGTGTGAGGCTGGCTCCACAGACAGGCTGCCAGGGCTCAGTGACACGGGCTGGGGCAGGGCAGGGTGCCAGGGAGATGCTGAGTCCATGGCAGAGGAGCCCATGCCAGGCAGCAGTGTGTGGCATAGAAAGCAAAGGCTGCACAAAGCCGTAGAGACACTGGGTGGTGCTCTCTGCCACACACCCCGGATGAGATGCCAGGCTCCCCCACCAAGGCTGCCTCTGCACCTAGAACAGCTACAGACACCCCGAGAAGCTGTGTTCCTCCAGCCACTGCTGCTAGGTAGAGTCAGTCCGGACTCTCCCAGAAGGGGGCGCTGTGGGGAGCACAGCACTACTTGGGGACCCAGAGCAGATGGATTTTTGCCTGGCTGCCAAGTGTCTGCATGCTGCAGCCGGGGGGCAGGGAAGGGGCAGACTCCTGCCAGCAGCTCCTGCTTCCCCCAGACCCATGGTGCTCCTCTCCACCCCTACCCCAGCATTCTGTCACCAATCCTAGACAAGCCCCTCCAGCACACTCCTGACTCAACTCCCCTGTGGCGCCAGCCCTGCACCTGCCTCTCCCTACCCTGGAGGTGGGGTCGCCAGGTGTCTGGACAGTCCTTTCCCTGTGCTCAGATGGCCTGCTCCTCCCTGTTGAACCCCATAAAGGCTCAATGGGGCAGGGCGTGGGGGCAAGCAAACACTGTGCCGAAAGCACCCTGAAGTGGCAGGTAATAGGAGCATATATAAGAAAAAGACCCAAAAATTGGGACTGTCCCTATAAAATTGGGACATCTGGTCACCCTAGGTGCTGGAGTCATAATGGTGCCATCCTTGCCCCTTGGTGATCGTAGGCTGTGGAGCACTCTGGCCATTAACAAACCCAGCTGGGTGTGCCACCTGTGCTTCTATAGCCCGGAGATGTCGCTCCTGCACCTCCCCCAGCACCAATGACTTCATCACACGGAGAGAGCCGAGCACTCCTAACTCAACCACCCCAGCAGGATGGTGCCTGCCTGTGGAGCCCCCGCGCCCTGCTGCTGGGAGCTGGAAGCCGCCGGCCTCCTGCAGGACAGAGAGGGGTGCTGAGTCCAGGGCAGGAGACATGCAGCATCGCAGCAGAGCAGGCTCTGTAGGCAGGGCCCATGAGCAGACGCTTGCCAAACCGGTTCACCTCCTGAGAGTGCCCTGGGGAGCTGCAGCCTTTCCGGGGAGGGTGATCACTGGCTCTTCCGTCTGTGTGGAGGGGACCAGCTGTTAACTGGCCAGGGGCCACTCCCCTGCATGCTGTACTTAGGGAGCTGAGCTCCTGTCAGGGGTTGCGGGGGAGGTGAATCCGTATCCACCTGGCATCACCTCTGCCTTCCTGCTGCCCATGGCCAAGCACCACAGGAGTGGGTTGAAGGACATCACTGGCAGGGCAGTGGAGAGTGGGGCAGAGGCAAGGGGCCAGCAGGACCTTTTCAAAGTGGGTGGATTTGGGGCCCTGCTGTGACAGGCTCCAGCAGCTGTGTCCCCCCAGCTCTGTGGTGAGGATGGGGCTTCCCCGTGTTCTGGGGCTGCTCTTCCTGCAGTGCTCTGGGTGCTGGAGGTGCAGGCACCTCACCTCCCCAACTGCAGCCCATGAGGTGTAAATTGCAGGTTTGCTGTTAACTATGTCAGAAAATTGTGCAATGTGGCTCCCTTCCCTGCCAATCCCCAGTGAAGCGTGGGTGGTGATGTGCTGGGAGGGGGCTGCACCAGCAAAGATCTCACTGCCCCCTGCATGAAGCCAGGGTTTGGTAGGGTGCTGGCGTGGCAAGCTCTAGGCTCGGCTCAGCTGCCCTAATGGCAGCATGGGGAGATCAGCAGCAGTCAGGTGCTACTCTGGGTGTGCCAGGCACTGCCAGGTGGGAGCTGAGGAGCAGCTGCTGGGTTCAGAGTGGGTGTAATGCTGCTGCTGGAATGTGCTCGCTCAGAGGCACCAGTGCCACTCTCCCCTGGATCCTTGAAAGTTTCCGGGACCTGCCCCTGCAAACTGGTCCTTTCCCTGGCCCCAGCCCCAGGCTGGCACTGCCCTACCCTCACCTATGGAGGAGATACTTCTGACAAAACCTCTCACCCCCTCCTCCCAACATGTGGCAGTGTTCTCTTCTCACCATTAGGGCAATTCCCCACGAGTGCCCTGAACCCGGCCTGACTGGGCGGGTGGGGGGTGGGTGGAAGGGTACACATGTGGGAACAGGGGCTGAGATCTATGGGCTTGTGAGAACATCAAAACCTGTAGTGGTGCAAAGATAGGCCTGCTAGATGCTTGGCTGGGAGACCGTCATGTGGCCCCTCCAGGCTGGGCAGGGACAGGTGCTCAGCCTACCCCTCTCCTATCCCAGAAAACTGGGCACCCAGACCACCTTCTGCCAGGCCCAGCCACCCTGAACACCCATGCCACCACCATGCCCATGGCTGGACCCAGTGAGTTCCTGCTGTAGCTCATGGGGGTGGGAGGCTGCCCCCAGCTCCTGGTTATGTCCAAACAGCACCCCCAGCTCCCTACTGCAACCCACTATCATCCCAACCTCAATGCCCCTGTAGTGAGGCTGCTTGGCTCCCAGCCGCCCCAGAGGACGAAGTGTCCAGCCAGAGGCTAGACTGGGTGGAGCTACAGAGCTCTGAGCCCGAGCCAGAAAGGGTCAAGCGCCGACCCGGAAGTATAAAGGCGGGCCCTCCGAGCTCAGTGAGGCCCCAGCGGCCGAAGTGAGCGGACGTCCCTCCGGGAGCTCGGGACTGGGAGACTTGTGCAACCCAGGATAGCCGCCCAGAGTGGCCCGAACTTCCCCGTGCTTGCTACCCAGAGGTGCTGCCGGAGCTGCCCCGTGCTTGTTATCCAGAGGAGCTGCCGGAGCTCCCCCGTGCTCGTTATCCAGAGGAGCTGCTGGAGTTCCCCTGTGCTCGTTATCCAGAGGAGCTGCCGGAGCTTCCCCGTGCTCGCTACCCCGAGGAGCTGCCGGACCTACCCTCCAGCCCCGGCTGGGACGAACCCATGCACCTGGACCCTGCTGAGGACGACCCCAAGATCCAGGTAAGCCCCGAAGGGGAGTCTGGAAGTAGCCCGGGGGCAGCCGACCCTAGTCTGGCTGCAGCACACCCAGAGCCAATGTCAGTGTGTTGCAGCCAGGATCCCCACTGACACAGCAGCAGGTTGCCTGCCGCTATTAGGGCCTTGGGCTGGGATGCAGAGGAGTGGGTGGGCCTGCGTCCCCCCTGCCACCCCACTCACGAGTGGCAGTCTCCTCCTTGCCCCAACTCTCAGGCCCAGAAACCTGGGCCTCTTGCCTTGTATAAACGGAACTGCTTGCTCAGCCCCTGCCTGAGGGTCTGAGCCCTGCACCAGTGTTTGTTGCCTCGCCCTGATCCAGGGCCTGGGCTCTATAGACTGAACTGCTTGCTCAGCCCCTGCCTGAGGGTCTGGGCCCGGAACTGCTGTTGCCACCCCAGGTAGTGAGGCAGCCTGGCTCCCAGCCGCCCTAGAGAGGAGTGAACCCCCTCTCCCAACAGCAGACTCCTACATGTGATACCAGAAGTGGGGACCTTTTGCCCAGAATGTGGACACGAGCCCTCGATTCCGATGAGAAAGGGGCTGGGGGGACAGAACCCCCCCCCCCCCCCAAGACATGGATCTGTCCCAGCTCTTCGCCTTCCTGACAGAGAGCCAGGAGCGACAGCAGGCAGCCCAGTTGCAGCAGCAGCAGGAGCAGCGGGCCGCCCAGCTCCAGCAACAACAGCAGCTGGTTGAACAGCTAGGAGCCCAGCAACATCAGCTGGTTCAGGATCTGACCACCCAGCACCAGGACTTCCAGTGGCAATGCTTACAACAGTTCGCGATGGCGCTGTCCCGACCCGTGGAACTTCAGCCGGGAGGCCCGGAGGGGACCCTGCGGCTAAACCCACCTATCCGGCTAATGAAGATGAGCCCCAGCGATGATCCAGAAGCCTTCCTCGTAACATTTGAGCAGGTAGCGGTCATCACAGGGTGGGTCCAGGACCAATGGGTTTCTCTCCTGGCCCCGTACCTGACTGGAACTGCTCAGACGGTCTATCGAGGCCTGTCCACAGAGGCGGCTCAGGACTACAACCAAGTAAAGGCGGCAATTTTAGATGCCCTGGATGTGAGTCTGGAGACCTTCTGGCAGCGGTTTCGGAGCCTGGCCTACCCCACTTGGGCCCAGCCCCGGATGGTGGCCCAGGAACTAAGAGAAGCATATAAGCGGTGGTTGCAGCCCGAAAGCCAAATGCCGGAGCAGCTCACAGAACAGATCATATTGGAACGGTTTATCCACATACTCCCGCCGTGAGGAAAGGCCTGGGTCCTCCACCATCGGCTTGCGACACTAGCTGCTGCTATAATCCTGATGGAGAACTTCCTGGCTGCTGAGACACCGGTGGGTCCGACCCTTCGAGTAGCCACCCCCGGCGTGGGGTGCCCCTACCTCGAGAGGTGGGGGGCTCCCACCCGGGTTGATTCTCGAGTTTCCTAGCGGGGTCCCAAGCCCCGACCCCGGCCCGTGGAGGCTGCAGGGCGACAAGCTCCAGCCCCTTCTTCAATGGATTTGGGGGCCACTCGGAGCCCTCCCCAGGGAGCTGCAGGGACACGTCCCCGGCTGGGATGAGCAGACCTTGGGCCCTTTTTTTCCTGCGGGGAGTACGGCCATCTACGGCGGGATTGCCCAGCGATGGAATGCAACTTTGGCCAGGTCTGCTCTGGGGAAGCCCACACCCGACGTCCCCAAGCGGCCAAGATCACAGTGCCCGTGGTCGTGGAGGGTTACCCAACAGTGGCCCTCATTCATTCAGGCTGCGGCCAGATGCTGATCCGCCAAAACTTAGGCCCCCAGGCCGACACCCACCTGGGGATGATCCGGCTGCAGTGTATCCACGGGGACGTCCGGCCATACCCCAGTATTCAGGCCCAGCTAAGAGTGGAGGGGGTAACCCGACTGATGGTGGTGGGTCTAGCCCCACGCCTTGCATACTCAGTGATCCTGGGGTGGGACTGGCTAGAGTTCGGAGAATTCCTCTGCTGCAACACCGGGGAACACCCGAGGGTCATGCCAGCCTTGGGAGGAGATCCCCCTGAGATCGGGGCAGAGGAAGGAGAAGCATCCAACGCCACTGAACTGACGAAAGAATCGGAGGACTCTCCCTCGGAAGCGGTTGAGGAGCCCCTGCTTCAGACTGACTTTTGCCACTGTGGTAAACGTCTATCCCAAATCTGGACTTTAGCGTACAAAATCTGGGTGCTTACTGTGAACCTCCCCAAGCTTATACCCAGCTTGGATCTTATCTCGCTGCCACCAGCCGAAGTTTTCCAGGGTTTTTGGCCCCTTGGGTTCCGCCCAAACCTTTCTTGGGGGACCTCCCAGACCCAGAGCCCTGGGTCTCCTCTATCTCATCCCCCAGCTTCCCCCTTTCCTGGGTAGCGCGTGCGATTGCTGTCCTTTCCCTTTGAATACAACCAGAGAGGCAATCTAGCTTCCCCAAGGCTTAGCATTCAAACCTAGTCAGCTCACACAGAGCCCTCCCTGTCCTTGTAGCCATTTCTGCCCTGACGATAGGAAGTAAACACAGAGCTTGGGCTTTTCCCTCCCCCCCAGCCTGGCCAGAAATTCCTTCCCCTCTGCCTCACTAGGAAAGAAATCCCACAAGTTTAAAAAGAACTGTATATAAAAAGAAAAAATACAGAACAATAATACTGCATAAGAAATCAATACAGAAATATGGCTTATAAGAAAATAGGAATAAACGTCTGATTTAAGATAGCCCAATTAACAAGTCCAGCAAATTAACACCCTGTAAATACAAATCAAAGCACATTAAGCCGATTATTGGTCCTTTGTACTCACTATTATATAGTAGAATATCTGAAAGAAGATGGAGTTAAAAGAAAAGCTGTTTACTCCACAGCAGGAAAACAAAAAAGACCCCGAGTTTCCAGTTCCCTCCCAGACTTTAAAAAAAATCCAGGTCTCTAATTGGTCCTCTGGTCAGGTGTTTGGTTCCCCCTTTGTTCACCCTTTACAGGTAAAAGAAAATTAACCCTTACCTATCTACTTATGACAGCCACGATCAAAGGGCCGATCCCACACTCAAGCGGGCGTACGAGCAATTGGCCGCTGTCGATGGCACCGTGATTGATCCCCACTGGGAGGCCCAGTGGCCACACTTTGAACTAAGACAGGAATGCCTTTATCGGGTCTAGAGGGACCCCCATACAGGGGAGTCCCAGACTCAACTTCTCATGCCCCAGTGCCATTGGTGGGCCGTCATGAAACTAGCCTACGACGTCCAGGCAGCTGGACACCTAGGCCACGAGAAAACTTTGTCCCGGATTTTGACGCGCTTCTTCTGGCTGGGCATACACCAGGAGGTGAGGAACTACTGTAAGTCCTACCCAGACTGCCAGTTGGCTGCTCTGGCCCAGACCCCCCAAGGTGCCTCTGATCCCAATGCCCTTAATTGAAACCCCTTTCGAACGGGTGGCCATGGACCTGGTGGGCCCGCTCCCCGAAAGCATTGCAGGGTTCCAGTATATATTGGTCTTGGTGGATTATGCGACCCGGTTCCCCAAGGCCATACCCCTCCGAAACATCACGGCCCACAGCATTGCAGGCGAGCTTGTGAAGATCTTCGCCCGCGTAGGCTTGCCCCGGGAGATCCTTATGGACCAGGGCACCAACTTTACTTCTCGGCTATTGCAGCAGGTGTGTTAGGTCTTGGGAATCAAGCAGCTACGCACGTCGGTCTACCATCCCCAGACCGACGGGTTGGTCGAACGATTTAATCAGAGTCTTAAGAACATGCTACGGAAATTCCCCCAAGCCAATCTCCACCACTGGGACCAGTTACTTCCACCTCTGCTCCTGACCGTTCGGGAGGTTCCACAGTCATCTACCAAGTTCTCCCCATTCGAACTACTGTACAGTTGACACCTACGGGGCCTCTTGGACCTAATGCGGGAGACATGGGAGCAAGCCCCGTCACCAGCCCAGGGCCTCTTAAAATACGTATTCCAGCTCCAGAAGCTCCTTGGGCAGGCTGGGGCCCTGGGGTGTGAGAATTTGAAAGCCGCGCAAGATACTCAGGCCCAGACCTACAACTGTGAGGCGCGGACTCGCGACTTTCAGCCCGGAGATCGGGTTTTACTCCTCCTCCCCTCCAGTGAATCAAAGATTCTGAGCCGGTGGCAAGGGCCTTATGAGGTGGTCCGAAAGATCGGGCCCATCACATACGAGATCTACCAGCCCGACCGACGCAAGAAAAGGCAACGCTACCACGTGAACCTTCTCAAACTGTGGAGAGAGTGAGAAGGGCTGTTGATTAACCTCTACCCACTGGAACCCGAGCTGGGCCCCCAGATAACATGTTCAGAGGACCCCGAAGGACCCCAGCTTGGAGAGACGCTGACGGCGGAACAACTTAAACAGACCTGGGGTCTCCTACAGGCGTTCCCTCGCACCTTCACAGCCCAGCCGGGATACACTACCCTCGTCCATCACACCATTCAGACCGAGCTGGGCGTGGTGATTCGAGGCGCGACCAGGCCCTTGCTGTATCATATACGACAGGTCGTCGAGGAGGAAGTACGGGCCATGCTGGACTTGGGGGTTATCGAGCCGGCACAAAGTGAATGGCGCAGCCCAGTGGTGCTGATACTGAAGCCGGATGGCACCCGACGATTCTGCATCGATTTCAGACGCATCAATGCCATCTTGAAGTTTGACACATACCTGATGCCTCGGGTAGATGAGCTACTCTGCCGGTTGGGAGAGGCCCGTTACATCACCACCCTTGATCTGAGCAAGGGGTATTGGCAGATTCCCCTCGAGCCGGCCTCCAGGGAGAGGACCGCTTTTGCCACCCCTACGAGCCTGTATCAGTTTACCTGGATGCCCTTCGGCCTCCATGGGGCCCCAGCCACGTTTCAGCAGCTGATGGACTGCCTCCTTCAGCCCCATTGGGACTACGCGGCTGCCTACCTTGATGATGTAGTTATTTATAGTCGCCAATGAGAGAACCACCTCGAGCAGGTAGCCACAGTCCTGAGGTCCCTGCGGGCAACCGGGTTGACTGCCAACCCAAAGAAGTGCTGTATTGGTTGGCGGTCAACGAAGGTAAGAAACGACCTACCTGGGGTATACCATTGGGAATGGACAAGTAAAACCCCTCATGGGAAAAGTTCAGGCCATTGCAACCTGCCCTCCGCTGGCCACAAAACGCCAGGTACGCCAGTTCCTGGGACTGGCCGGCTACTATCGGCGGTTCATTCCCCAATTTGCAGCTATTGCAGCCCCCTTGACTGGTTTGTTGAGCAAGGACAGCCCGCGGCAAGTAAGATGGACCCAAGAGTGCGACAATGCATTCCAGACACTCTAGGCAAGGCTCTGCCACAAACTGGTTCTGTATAGCCCTGATTTTGACTGGCCATTCGTCCTCCAGACAGATGCCTTGGAGGTGGGACTCGGGGCTGTCCTCTCCCAAGAGGTCAACGGGGAAGAACATCCGGTCGTCTATATCAGCAGGAAGCTGTTCCCCCGGGAGAAGCACTACGCGGTATTGGAAAAGGAGGCCCTCGCCGTAAAGTGGGCTTGTGACGCATTGCAGTATTATCTCCTCGGAGTCCCATTCACGCTCGTCACTGATCATGCCGCATTCCGATGGCTGACCCGAATGAAAGACCATAATATGAGGCTACAGCGGTGGTACCTGGCATTACAGCCCTATGCCTTTATGGTTCACCACAGGGTCGGGAAGGACCACGCCAATGCGGACTTTCTTTCCCGCGTGGGAGGCATGGAAGAGTCTGGCCCCGCCACACAGGAGCCGGACTTGAGTGGGGGTGTGTGTAGTGAGGCAGCCTGGCTCCCAGCCACCCCAGAGGGCGAAGAGGCCAGCCAAAGGCCGGACTGGGCGGAGCTACAGAGCTCTGAGCCCGCCCCGCAAAGGGTCAAGCGCCAACCCGGAAGTATAAAGGGGGTCAAGCCCTGACCCGGAAGTATAAAAGCGGGGTCCTCCGAGTTCAGTGAGGCCCCAGCGGCCGGAGTGAGCGGACTTCCCCCCGGGAGCTCGGGACTGGGAGACTCCTGCAACCCAGGGTAGCCGCCCAGAATGGCCAGAACTTCCCCGTGCTCGCTACCCAGAGGAGCTGCCGGAGCGCCCCCCTCCCCCCCGTGCTCGTTACCCTGATGAGCTGCCGGACCTACCCTCCAGCCCCGGCTGGGACGAACCCATGCACCTGGACCCTGCGGAGGACGACCCCAGGATCCAGGTAAGCCCCGAGGGGGAGTCTGGAAGTAGCCCGGGGGCAGCTGACTCTAGTCTGGCTGCAGCACACCCAGAGCCAATGTCAGTGTATTGCGGCCAGGATCCCCACTGACACAGCAGCAGGTTGCCTTTCATTGTTAGGGCCCTGGGCTGGGATGCAGAGGAGTGGGTGGGCCTGCGTCCCCCCTGCCACCCCACTCACGAGTGGCAGTCTCCCCCTGGCCCCAGCGCTCAGGCCCAGAAACCTGGGCCTCTTGCCTTGTATAAACGGAACTGCTTGCTCAGCCCCTGCCTGAGGGTCTGAGCCCTGCACCAGTGTTTGTTGCCCCGCCCTGATCCAGGGCCTGGGCTCTATGGACTGAACTGCTTGCTCAGCCCCTGCCTGAGGGTTCTGGGCCCGGAACTGCTGTTGTCACCCAGGTAGTGAGGCAGCCTGGCTCCCAGCGCCCAAGAGAGGGTTTGAACCCCCTCTCCCACAGCAGACTCCTACAGCCCCTCAATATCAATATCCACTCTTACTCCATGACATCCCAATAACACCCCACTGTACGTGAATGCATTCCTCTACTGCCCATTGCACCCTGTGATTAAGTTGGGAATTGTCTGTAATATTTTATGAAGCTGAGGTGTGCCTCAGTTTCCCCATAATTAGTAGTTGTACCAGTGGTGGGGAAGATAGGACCGTTTGCTCTCAGGGCAGGCTACAACGTGGGATGAAACGTGGCCCATCTGTCAGAGTCATTGGAAAAGGACGGGCCACGGCCAACCCCATATCAATGGAGAATCTGAGAAGAAACATAAGAACATACATAAGAACATAAGAATGGCGTACTGTGATCAGACCAAAGGTCCATCTAGGCCATATCTGTCTACCATAGTGGCCAATGCCAGGTGCCCCAGAGGGAGTGAAGCTAACAGGCAATGATCAAGTGATTTCTCTCCTGCCATCCACTCCATCCTCTGATGAACAGAGGCTAGGGACACCATTTTACCTTCCTGGCTAATAGCTATTTATGGACTTTAGCCACTCATGAATTTATCCGGTTGCCTTTTAATCATTGTTATAGTCCTAGCCTTCACAACCTCTCAGGTAAGGAGCTCCACAAAGATTGACTGTGTGTGCTGGTGAAAAGAACTTCCTTTTATTTTTTTAAACCTGCTACCTATTAATTTCATTTGGACCCTAGTTCTTGTATTATGGGAATAAGTAAATAACTTTCCTTATCCACTTTCCTCCATACTCATGATTTTATATACTTCTATCATATCCCCCCTTAGTCTCCTCTTTTCCAAGCTGAAGAGCAGCCTCTTTAATCTTTCTCGTCTGGGACCTCTCCAAACCCCTAATCATTTAGTTGGTTGCCTTTTCTGAACCTTTCGTGCTAGAATATCTTTTTTGAGGTGAGGAGACCACAGCTGTATGCAGCATTCGAGATTGGGCGTACCATGGATTATATAAGGCAATAACATTCTCAGTCTTATTCTCTATCCCCTTTTTAATGATTCCTAACATCTTGTTTGCTTTTTTGACTGCCTCTGCACACTGTGTGGACATCTTCAGAGACTATCCACGATGACGCCAAGATCTTTTTCCTGACTCGTTGTAGCTAAATTAGCCCCATCAGATTGTATGTATAGTTGGGGGTTATTTTTTCCAGTGTGCATTGCTTTACATTTATCCACAATTAAATTCATTTGCCATTTTGTTGCCAATCACTTAGTTTTGTGAGATCTTTTTGAAGTTCTTCACAATCTGCTTTGGTCTTAACTATCTTGAGTAGTTAATATCAATCTGTTACCCGATTTCTCAGATCATTTATGAATAAATTGAATAGGATTGTCCTAGGACTGACTCATGGGAACACCACTAGTTACCCCTCTCCATTCTGAGAATTTACCATTAATTCCTACCCTTTGTTCCCTGTCTTTTTTAGCCAGTTCTCAATCCATGAAAGGACCTTCCCTTTATCCCATGACAGCTTAATTACGTAAGAGCCTTTGGTGAGGGACCGTGTCAAAGGCTTTCTGGAAATCTAAGTACACTATGTCCACTGGATCCCCCTTGTCCACCATGTTTGTTGACCCCTTCAAAGAACTCTAATAGATTGTAAGACACGATTTCCCTTTACAGAAACATGTTGACTATTGCTCAACAGTTTATGTTTTTCTATGTGTCTGACAATTTTATTCTTAACTATTGTTTTGACTAATTTGCCAGTCACCAAGTCATGGACACCTAGCAACCAATGACCCAGGGTAGATGGATTTTCCCAGGCTCTCAGCAGGGGAGCTGAGCACAGACCCCAGCTCAAGAACAAAGATTGGGAAGGGCATGGCGGGGATCAGAGTTTGCGCAGGAAGGAATCGGGGCTCTCACCTGGGAACTGACCAAGGAGATCAGTTGGAGAGAGACAGAGCTTGAAAAGCAAGGGGATTCACCACAGCATGGCTGGGGCTCTGGCTGGCCAGGATGGACTAAGCTTACCTATTTCTTCCTCGGTGCTACCTAAAGGCTTTCCTGTGCTGTGCCCAGCTGACTAATAACCTGACGTGTCGACAGCGCTGGGTGAGTGTCCCTGCCAATGCTGGGTGAGGTGCATTGATCCCTGCAGAGTAGACAAGTCTCCATCGGGTATGTTCATTTGGAAAAGCTGAGCAGAAGCTCATGGGGTGCACGGGGGGCTGCAGGCCAGGGGTCCAGTCTGAAGAGGCAGTGGAAGCTGTGGGGCTGACCCTGGGGGAAAAGTGACCCTTGGGATCTGGCAACTGAGGGGTTCTCCTAGACCCAGGAGCGGGCAAACTTTGGGCCTGAGGGCCGCATCAGGTTTCGTAAATTGTAATGGATGGCCGGTTAGAGGAGGGGTCATTAGCCTAGCCGCCCACCTCCTATCTGCCCACCACCCCGGGACTCCTGCCCATGCAACCCCCCTGTCCCTGACGCCCCCCCCCCGGGGCCTCTGCCCCATCCACACCCCCCTTGTCCCTGACCACCCCCAGACCCATCTGCCGCCCCATGCAACCCCTTCTCTCATTCCTGATGGCTCCTCCAGACCCCTGCTCCTTCCAACCATCCCTTATCCCTGTCTGCCCCCAGAATCCCTGCCCCTGACTGCCGTCTGCCGTCCCATCCAACCCCTCCCCTTCCTGACTGCCCCCAGGACCCCTGCCCCCATTCAGCCCGTTTCCCCCCAACCACCATCCACACCCCCACCCCTTGACCACCACCTCGAACTCCCCTACCCTCTCCCTGCCTCCTTACTGCACTGCCTGGAGCACCGGTGGCTGGCAGTGCTACAGCTGCACCGCCCAGGGGAAGCCGGGCCACACCGCCGCCACTGCCACCACCACGCAGCACAGAGACTGTGTCAGGCTGGGCTCTGCAGCTGCGCTGCCCCAGAAGCTCACAACCCCACTGCCCAGAGCATTGTGCTGGCGGTGAGGCGAGCGAGCTGAGGCTGTGAGCCAGGGAGAACAGCGGGGGAGAGGCCGGGAGCTAGCCTCCCAGGCCAGGAGCTCAGGGGCCGGGCAGGACGGTCCCGCTGGCTGGATGTGGCCCATGTGCCATAGTTTGCCCACCCCTGTCCTAGACACTGTTCCAGAGCTGGGGCAGTTGCACCGACCCTGTGGGTCAGTGATACACCCCAACAGCAGCCCACCCAAGGCTCTCTCAGCACCCCAGCCATTCCCCCACTCCCTCCTTTCCCACATCTCGCCCTTTCCACCTCAACTCCCAGCTGGTTCTCCTCCTGTGGGGGTGGACTGGAATTGCCAAGTGAGAACTAACCTGAGCTCCTTTCTCCTGGGAAGGGCAGCAGGTCACCATCCCCACATGGTCAATCCCACACCAATGCATGCGAGGCAGCGCTAGCTGAGTGTGAGTCTGGTGCCACAGCGAGGGGCTGTCTGCACAGGCTGCTGGAGCCCGGCAGAGCAGACCAGAATGGAGACATGTTTGAACGCAGGAAGCCCAGGTAGCTTCACAATGATGAAAAGGCGTCAGAGCTCCATTGAAGTCCTGATCAAAGCCCCCCGGTTCATTATTGTAACTGTAGCACGCACACAAACAAATACTCCAGCTGAGAAATGCAGGCCCAGGGGCTTCAAATGAAACAGATCCAAGGCTTTCTACTGCTGGGGAGTGATCAGCAAGTCCCTCACAGCAGCAGCTCCTCATGCTGAGTGCACTAATCCCCCCCACAAGTGGGGGGATACATCTCGTCTGCCCTGTGCCTGCATGTCTCTGCACTGTGTCCGCTCCCCTGCAATGGCTCCGCTCTGGCCATGCGCTGGGGAGGATGTGACAGCAGCATGGTACCAGGTGAGTGCACAGCACCTGCCCCGCTCCCCCTATCCTTGCTGTGTGGGAGGCTCTGCACTGACAGCAAACCCCCAGAGAGATCACGCTGAGTGCCAGCCAGGCCCCCCTGCATGGAGGAACAGCCATGGCCAGGCTGCCTATGGGGATTGAACAAGGGCTCTCTCGAGATGCTTACACTGCCTTCCCTGCCCTGGTATCTGAGCCCTTGCCTTGAGTTTCTTGGATTTCCCGGGACTGGGCAGAACCAGCAGGAAATCTGTTCAAGGAGGCAGTTCCCCTTGGTCCTGGGCTGAAGGCATCCAGGTTCCCTGTGGTCCCCCCACCAGCCTGTCATGCCTGTGGTCTGTGCATCTGGGAGTCCCCAGCCCCATAGCAAGGATCACCTTCCATTCCTAGCTCTGGGACTGGCCTGCTGTGTGGGGTGATGCTGGACATGGAGACTTCCCATGCTGACAGCGACTTCCTAAGGGGAGGGCCTCCCCTGTGCGAGTGCTAACCAGACCCAGTGTCCCCAGGGACTCTGGGCCTCTAGCTGATCTTCAGGGCCAAATTCTCCCTGTTTTACGCCCTAGGAGATTGTGGACTGTAACTCAGGTCAGAGTGGGCCCAGATGCCTCAGCTCGGCAGGCAGAGTGGCCCAGTAATTGGCACTGAATGGGCGTACTGAGGCATGGGGTCTATTTCTAGCCCTGCTCCAGGCCTGCTGGGGTCCTTGTGGCGCCTGTCACTTCTGGGTCCCTTTCCCGATCTGTAATGTGGAGATCCCAAGTCACACCCTGCTATGCCAAGTGTAACACCAACAGACCCTGGTTGTCAGCAGAAGAGCTTGAACTTGGAGCCTCTAAAGCTCAGTGCATGAATCTCTGCATGAGCTAAAAGCCTTATGGCTGTTAGCTGAGGCTGTAGAGCAGACTCATTCATCTCTCTCTCTACGTGGTCTCAGTGCCACTAGATGGGACAGAACACCATACCCAGATGTGTGGGTTACACAAGCACGTGGTGAGCTGAGGCCGATGGGTGCCACACGGTTACTGCAATTAGACATGCCCAGTGCCTTGCATACCCATTGCACTCCATGCACTTTGGGTAATATTGCTGGAGCATCTGTGATGAAGGTGGTGGGGGAGGAGATAGGCCTGTGCACTCTAGTCATGTGAGAGAGGGCCCAGGCCCTGAGGAGACAGTGGCTCAAGGTTGGACATGAGCTGCTTCAGCAGCAGTGGCAGAAGACACGGTGCCTGTGAAGGAGGCAAAGACAGTGATGTTTACAAATATCCAAAAGGGGAAGAAACAGCGTGTGCACAGAGCCATGCAAATGAGGGGCATCAATCCACAGATGTGGGGCAGGCCAGATGCCTCTGGTGGTGGGGAGGCAAACTGCCATGATCACCAGTAGTGCAGGCTGGGAGTCACTGCAAAACAGAGCCCAGCATGCGTGTTTCAGGGACCACCACACGTTTCTCCAGTTTGTTGGGGGTGGCTGTAAAGCCATGAACATGTGGTCTCCCAGCTCTGGAGGAACCCCCCACCTGGCATTCCCGGGCGGGGGTTCAGGCTTGGGCTCTCACAAGTGACACCTGTTTTCCAGGTAACTCATATGTAAAAAAGGCCAGCCTGGGACAGGGACACCAGTGCCTGGAGCTGCTGAATGCGCTCCTGGAACGGCATCCTCCCAAATCCCCTCCCCTCCCTGCTGGGCTCCTCACCATTCAGAAATGCTCCTGGCCTCAGGGTGCTCATGGTGAGGCGAGGGGCAGGGGTGTAATAGGGCAGGCAGGGAACTCTAGAGCCATGCTGGAGGTTGGGGAGCCTGTGGAGGGCTGGCTGGCAGAGGGTGCTACAAGGTAACAAGGGGATCCCTGGGCTGGATGTTAACTGGCAGGACATGAACTGCAATGGCATAGTGAGGGTCTCCTGGGCAACGAGACCTGAACTGCATCCTGCTGCCCTGACCCCAGCCCAGGCCTGGAGTGCTTGAGATGGGCCTGCTGCTGCTCAGCTTGCACCATGGGGCTCTGTGGAGAGCAAACCTTGCCAGCGAGTGCCCTGCCAAGCTGAGAGCAGGAGGACATTAATGGGGTGCGGGAAGTGGGCCTAATGCTGCTAAGGCTGCGCCCTGGCCGGCCACAAAGTGCTCCCGAGCTCTGAGCACTGCTAGGACTGGCAAATGTTACTCAGAGTCTCAGGCCTGGCATGAGGCAGGAATGGGCTTGTTCGCCTCAGAGCCGGGCCTTTTACTGGCAAATGTCGGCACCACGGCGATTTCACTGGACACCACAAAACAACAAACCAATATTACCACTGAGCATCATGGAAATGTGCAGCTAGACAAAGGAAGTAAACCGCTGCATGGGAACTTCTGAGAGTTTGCTTTCAGGCTATTTACTTTGTACAATTTGCCCGTGATGTTGATAATTTGTTTTTTAACAGTTATAAAGCTTTAACTTTTTGAATCTCAGTGTCTATGGTCATTAAATCATTATTGGCTGCCCCCTCACCCCATTGTCTGACACCCTCCTAATTTCTCCCAAATGTGAAAATTTTAATTGATTGATAGAAAAAAATCCTTAAAAATAATCATCAATATTATCTGCTGAAATTATAAAAAATAAGCCTGGCCTGCTGATAAGCTGAGAGCCACTTAGACAGAGCGACCAAGAGACAGATCTGTGCCTGTTCCATGGATTTTCAATATCCCTGGTAATTATTATTCTTGTGCAGACCCGGGATGGCAAACAGCACAATTTTCAAAGACAGATGTTGTACCTGGAGAAAGAATGGGTGGGATTTTCCAGAGCCCGCTAGCTGCCCTGGGGACAGAGCAGGACCATGCGACTTGCTGCTGAATAGCCCAGCCAATGCCTAAGCACTGGTCTGCGTGAGACAGGGGGAGTGAAGCACATGGCTGATAATGGGGATTCTCTCTCCTGCCAGCTGGGCAGTGAGAGGAGAGGCAGGAAATCTCGTGTCTGTGAGCGCGGTGAGCGAAGGCAGACGTGGGAGCCACCGACACACTCAGCAGGTTGTAAAGTTCCACTCCTCCAAAATGTCTGCCCAGCCCCTAGCAAATGGCTCTTCTCAGTCCCTCAAAGTGTGTGAGGGAATTCTGTCCCACGGGAGGGCATGACTCGGAGATGTGCGTGTGTGTGTGTATCCCTGTCCCTGCTGGAGGGGACAGGTCCCCTGCTCTCTGTGTGTGTGTCTGTGTCCCTGCTGGAGGGGATAAGCTGGGGTGGGATGGACGGACGTGCAGCAGCAGGGCTGGGGGAACATTGCTCAGTGCTGGGGTGGAATGGATACCGGATCAGGGCTAGAGGGGACGTTGCCGTGACTAGCCAATGTGGCTGTGTGCGGTGGCTGGGAGAACTCATATGCAGGTCACTGGATGCCTTCATGGGCTTATGATGGACAGACTTACTGCCCCAGGTGCTCAGTAAAGCCCTGACTGGAACCTGGCACCAGTGGTTCCCAGAGGAGCTGGCTCTTCTGCCTGTGTGTGTGCATGTGTGCGCGCCTGCCCATGGTGATGCACGTGTGGGCACATGTGTGTGCACGGGAAAGTGTGGGGCTCCGGTGCTGGTTCCCTTTCTCCCGGCCCAGCCTGCACTCCACCACAGGGGATACAGTAACTCAGTGGGCGGCATGAGGCAGGTGAGATCCCAGTGACATTTACACTGTGCAAAAGGGCACTTTAATAAAGCCGAGCGAGTGGCTCCCACGGCAAACAGCATGTGGGGCTGCGCAGCCCAATGGGGGCTGCTGGGTTTTTTCCTTTAATTGCGGTGTGTTTTCTGTTCTCCTTCTTTGCCATGGCAACGCCTGCCTGGCGTGTGACTGTGCCTCCAGCGCACATTGTTTGGGAAAGGTCACTCGTGGTGCTGGTGGGCTCGGCAGAGTGACGGCTTTTATTTTTACATATTTATGAACTAGGAGCTTGAAGGTAATTACAGCCCCTTCACAGGCCTTCATCTCCCCATTCCTGTTCTTTGTGTGAAGAGAGACACTCCAGGCTCGTTCCAGGGGGCTGATTAAACCTGCAGACAAACACCACAGCGCTGGGTGCTGCTGTACACATGCGCCGTGCCACCCTTCTAGCCAGGGAGAGAATGCTAACAGCTGCAAAGTGGGAACCGTCTCCCAAGGCCAAGCTCCTGCACTCCCAGCTTCTCCCACCAGGGGGCGCTGTGGGGAGCAGCGTCCAGCACTGGCTGTGGGGGAGCTCTCAGCAACTCCAGCCCCAGCCTATCCCAGCAGGGGGTGCAGTGGGGAGCAGGGCAGGAGCACTAGCTGGGGTGGGGGGAAGCTAATGCAGGGAGAGTGGGAGTTGCGGGTCAAGGAACGAGGGCAGAGCCTCCCGCTTAGCATCCCAGAAGGGGACCAGGGAGGATGTTGCCCATCCCAGCACTGTCCTGCAGCCTGGCGAGGGCGCAGTGAATGCCATGTCTCCCTGCCATGCCCAGGGCAGCTCAGGAGCAGTCTCTGATCGTGTTAGGAGCTTGTAGGGACATGGGGCCTGGTTTAGGTTGGCCTGGCTGTGATCCAGGTCCTCAGCAGCTTCCCAGTGGGCCCTGCACAGCCCCTGGCAGCGTCAGCTCCAGGCCTCCTCTGGGGTGGGGCCATGCCTGACTGATCCAGCCACTTTGCCCTCTCCTGCCAGCCCACTGGGTAGGGGCTTGGAGGGGCTAGGAGCAGTGCCCTGGACTGGCATGGCAGGTGGTGCAGTGACAAGGCTGTGAGCCGCAGCGTGCCCTCAGCAGGTCGCAGTGCTGGGCCCTCGTGCTGGGCCAGGGGTTCCTCTGCCTGCTGCCAGATTCACTCTCCAGGGCGATGGACATGGCACCCGAACAGGACGAGGCGAACGGGGTCAGAACAAGCACCAGCCCCTCCCCTGAGTCTTCAGCCAGTACTAACCATAAATCTGGACTTCCTGGGCAGGGTCCCAGCCCCCTACCTGCTCCTGGAACTTTCCCCATGGTGAGGTCCACTGGGGTAGCTGGGTGGCCCTGAGCTGGCCAGGCCTTTCCCTCAGTGGGAGCAGCCGCAGTCCAACACCCTGGAGCTGGATTCCCCTCTAGGACCACAGCTCAAAGTGAGGTGAGGGGATCTGAGCTCCGCAGCCCTCCTGCCACACTCAGCACTGATTGATGGAGGTTTGGACCTGCAGTGCCCTGGGGTCTGGAGCAATGTATGGGTGCACTCTGGGCAGGGAGCATGCATGCCCAAAGGCCCAGCCAGGGGAACGGTCCTACTGCATGGCAGGCCCCTGGGGAGGGCATGCCATGTTACTAGTGCCCAGGGCCCACGGGGCAGGGTGTGCCATGCTCCTAGTGCCCAGGAGGCCTGTGGGGCAGGGCACAGAATCATAGAGTATTATGGTTGGAAGAGACCTCAGGAGGTCATCTAGTCCAATCCCGTGTTCAAAGCAGGACCAACACCAACTAAATCATCCCAGCCAAGGCTTTGTCAAGCCGAGCCTTAAAAACCTCTAAAAATGGAGATTCCACCACCTCCCTAAGTAACCCATTCCAGTGCTTCACCACCCTCCTAGTGAAATTGTGTTTCCTATTATCCAACCTAGACCTTCCCCACTGCAACTTGAAACCATTGCTCCTTGTTCTATCATCTGCCACCACTGAGAACAGCCGAGCTCCATCCTCTTTGGAACCCCCCTTCAGATAGTTGAAGGCTGCTATCAAATCCCCCCTTACTCTTCTCTTCTGCAGACTAAACAAGCCCAGTTCCCTCAAACTCTCCTTATGAGTCAGGTGCCCCAGCCCCCTGATCATTTTTGTTGCCCCTAGTTGGTTTCTCCAGCCCTTGTACCAGGAAGTTGCCCTCAACACACTCTAAAAACTTCCTGGATTGTCTATGCACTCCTGGATTGTCTATGCACTGCTCTCCCAGCAGATGTCAGCAGATTGCTCTCCCAGCAGATGTCATGCTGTGCTCCTAGTTCCCAGGAGGCCCACGGGGCAGGGCATACCATGCTCCTAGTGCCTGGGAGGCCTGCGGGGCAGGGCATGCCATGGGCCCCTCACAGGGGCAGCAAGATTGAGAGCCAGGGTGGAGATTAGCCCACAGCACATGCTACCCTTGAATGGAAGGGGACGAGCCCCAGCAGCAGCTGTGGGGCAAAAAGTGTCAGGACGTGAGAAGCTGGAGTCTCTGGGGTGCCTGGCTGTGGGTCCAGTGAAGCCATGTGAGGCCCAGAACCCACAGGGAATGTGTAGGGTTAAACATTCAAGTGCACTCCCTGCGCATTTTGTAAAGCTCAAGAGCACTTCCAGTGCCGTGTTACTCACAAGCCACTTCCCTTGCTAGCCGCAGCCTCCCTGCTTAATTAGTTTTCAGAATGATACATTTTTAAAGTCATTATTTCCAGACATGTTCAAAGTTAGAGCATTTAGTCTGCTCCAGTTCATAGGGAGCTCTCTCCGGCTGCTTGCTCCTCTCAGCCCACTGTCAAATCCCCCAGCCTGTATGCTTCCCCCCAGCCGACTGGCTCCCCATCCAGCCTGGTCGCTCCTCTGCAGACCCCTCACTCACTCCCCCGACTCCAGCCTGCTTGTCCCAGTTCCATCTTCCCACACCGTGGTCACGGGGAGCTCACAGTCAGGTGGACTCTGCTGCATTGCCCTGCAGTTGTCCGATTCCCCCAGGGTCTGGTGCAGGACATTCTCCCAGCAGGCAGTGGCTGGCTGCTCCCCAACCCAGCATGGGACTTGTGTTTGCTGCCTACAAGGAGCATCTGGTGTCTCCACTAAAGGGCGTGTCTGCAGGAGGAGCTGGAGCCTGGCTCAGCTTTCCCCACAGCGTCCCAGACTCTCTAATCACAGAAAACCGAACATCTTTTGCCTCACCCACTGCATAATCTGATGAGGTTCAACAAGAACAAGAGCAGAGTCCTGCACTTAGGACGGAAGAATACCATACACTGCTACAGACTAGGGATCGAGTGGCTAGGCAGAAGTTCTGCAGAAAAGGACCTAGGGGTTACAGTGGATAAGAAGCTGGATATGAGTCAACAGTGTGCCCTTGTTGCCAAAAAGGCTAATGACATTTTAGACTGTATAAGTAGGGGCATTGCCAGCAGATTGAGGGACATAATCATTCCCCTCTATTCAGCATTGATGAGGCCTCATCTGGAGTACTGTGTCCAGTTTTGGGCCCCATACTACAAAAAGGATGTGGAAGAATTGGAAAGAGTCCAGCGGAGGGCAACAAAAATGATTAGGGGGCTAGAGGACATGACTTATGAAGAGAGGCTGAGGGAACTGGGATTATTTAGTCTGCAGAAGAGAAGATTGAGGGGGGATTTGATAGCTGCTTTCAACTACCTGAAAGGGGGTTCCAAAGACGATGAATCTAAACTGTTCTCAGTGGTACCAGATGAAAGAACAAAGAATAATGGTCTCAAATTGCAGTGAGGGAAGTTTGGGTTGGATATTAGGAAAAACTTTTTCACTAGGAGGGTGGTAAAGCCTTGGAATGGGTTACCTTGGAATGGGTTACCTCCTTCCTTAGAGGTTTTTAAGGTCAGGCTTGACAAAGCCCTGACTGGGATGATTTCGTTGGGGATTGGTCCTGCTTTGAGCAGGGGGTTGGACTAGGTGACCTCCTGAGGTCCCTTCCATCCCTGATATTCTATGATAATATGATTCTATGATTGCCCCACCCCTTCCCAAGGCCCCACCCTTCCCCACCCCTTCTCCGAGGCCCCACTCCTGCTCACTCCATCCCTACATCGCTCCCTCTTCCCCACCCTTGCTCACTTGCTCACTTTCACCGGACACCTGGTCACCCTAATCCTGGGGTGGGAGGAAACTGCCTTTTGCTTTGCATCTAGGCCTGGAAACCGGCCAGCTTGGAGGGGAAAGGATTCCCCTCGCTGGGACTGTGGGGGACCAAGTCTCTTCTGGGTCTCCCACCTCTCCCACAGCCACTTGCTTCTTCCACACCATGGCCACTGGTCCTCCCCCAGCACAACCACCGTCTTCTCCCCCACCACAGCTTCCTTGGGTTCTGCTGGTATTACTGGTGCTTCATTAAGGGATATTCTACTATCGTTTGTCCCTTGAATAAGCTGACATCAGACACCCAGAGAAGATGTATATTTGAGAGAACCAAGAGGCCCAATCCCAAAGGTAGAGAGCCGTCTGGTGAGCGAGGGACACTAGGTGTGCACAGGCTTTCTGCATAGTATTTTGATCAAGAGTCTTACGGAAGCTCCTGTTCTAGCATTTGCCTGCTCAGATGAACCATCTTTGTGGCATGTGTATGCCTGTCTGGTTGGCCTGGGTACTGTGCTGCATCAGGAACATCCTGGAAGCCATCATCCTGTATCATAGAATCATAGAAGGTTAGGACTGGAAGAGACCTCAGGAGGTCTAGTCCAACCCCCTGCTCAAAGCAGGACCAAACCCAGCTAAATTATCCCAGCCAGGGCTTTGTCAAGTCAGGCCTTAAAAACCAATAAGGATGGAGATTCCACCACCTCCCTAGGTAACCTATTTCTGTGCTTCACCACCCTCCTAATGAAATGGTGAAACAGGCGCAGTCTAACATCTTCAGAGAGGAACTGTGCAGTACATGAGCTGCAGTTCTTGGCATTGAAATTAGCAGTGCTAGAAACGTCTCAAGACTACCTATCCGGAGCAGTGTCCCATCAGAACTGATAACAACTCGCTCATGTACATTATGAAATCAGCCAGATTGGATGCAGCTGGACATTGCTGATTAGCTGTGCTAGCTGTGTGTGACTTTCACATTCAGCATGAGCCTGGGAAAAGCAATGTTGCTGCTGATGTTCTGGCTTTTTCTCCACATGGCCAATTGGCCTAGCAACGTGTAGTTGGAAATATCAGCACCAGGAGAGGGCACTGTGCAAATTGCTGTCTACCCACACTAGATTTAAAACACCCAGTGTAGACAGAGTAATAGAGATCTTGGGTGGCATGTGACTCTCACATTTGGGGAAGCTGGGCCTGAGCCATGGCCCTACCCCTTGCTCTTCCCCAAGGCCCGCCCCTACTCAGCCTCCTCCCCCTGAAGCCCCACCCACGCTCCACCTCTACTCCACTCCAGGCCCTTCTCCCACTCGGCCCCCCCCCCGCTTGTGCCTTTTCACTCCTCCCCCAAAGGGCCCACTGTCTGCACCTCTCTGCCTCCCAGGGGCCGCAGTGGAGAAGCATGGTCAGCAATTGTCTTGGGGGCAGAGTGGGGACAGAAAGAGGAGCGGGGCCACAGGGGAAGAGCAGGATGCAGGAGTGGGGCCTCGGCGTGGACCATGGGCAGGGTCACAGCCTGGCTGCCTTTTCAGTGGCTCTCCACAAGCGGCAGGATAGCCACCGTATCCTATTTGGGGAGGTTTAGCCTCCCCTGGCCTATTATATCTGCCACCCATGGTAAAGATGCTGGGAGCTCCCCCTGAAGACTGCTCCTGCAGTATTCATGTTGTGTTGCTAACCTGAACCTCACCTCCCTGCCTCAGCTTAGTTGTGAAGACCTCAAGAAAGCACAATTGGCAGATCCTACTCTCAAAGACACTGTTGTACCTAAAATACAAAGAAAACCATCTGCCTGGGCTAAATCCAGGGCTGGTGCTACCATTAAGGTGACCTAGGCGGTTGCCTAGGGCGCCAAGATTTGGGGATGCCAAAAAGCGGTGCCCTCAATTTTTTTTTTAGAGCAGTTCCTGACCGAGCTCATGGTTGCTGCTCCACTTCTCCCGCCTCCCAGGCTTGCAGCGCCAATCAGCTGTTTGGCTCCACAAGCCTGGGAGGAGAATTAGAGCAGAGATGGCATGCTCAGGGAGGATGTGGAGCAGAGGAGAGCTGGGGTGGAGAGGTGCCACACGGCTCCCCGGGCCGGGGGGGTGAGGAGCTGCCACAGGGAGGGGGCTTCAGTGAGGAGTGGGGGGCGGGAAGCTGCCGCAGGGCTGGGGAGGGGGGCTGAAGATACCAGTCCTGATTCCAAGTCAGAGAGCATTTATCCCACACAATTATTTGATACTCCATCTGGCACTTTTACACCTCCTCCTACTGCAGACAAGGAGTGCCCTATGCCACATTCTCCGGTGCCACATTCCCCCGAGCTAGAGCAACTAAAAGAAAAAGCCACTGAGGAGCCTCTAAGAAAGCATACAGTGCTGCGTCTAAAGTTGTGTCTGAAGACAAACGAAATTAAGTTGGATTCTGTGTGGGGCACAGAGCCTAAGGGCACGAACTTAGAAGCTAGCTCCTTTGCACAAATATGGTCAAAGAGGGAGATAAGACCTGTAAAAACCTGACATATGACTCATCCGGTGAATCTAGTGATTATCCTCACCGAGTGGTACACTGCTTAATGACTGCTTTAAGGAGCTGTGCTTTAATTGTATGTGATATGAACCCAGCGGAAATGTAACTGTTAAGTCTGAACACTGTTGAGAGTTATGATTAACACCCTCCTAAGTTTGTACCCTCAAACTTCCTTTTGGGAGGTGTGCGGGGGTTTACAGTAGCTTTTCTCACTTCTTTCTTTATCCTCCTCTCATGTTTACTAGTGGCTGAGAGAGCTGCCCGGACTAGGTGTTGGGCCATGTCCCGATGCCCCAGGAGAACTTTCAGAGCAGCGTGCTGCTCACCACAGGCAAGGCTCAGAAAGTCTTCCCCGTAGAGAGGACATGCGAGTGGATTCAGAGTAAAACACATGCTGGCTATGGAATATGAATGATCCAATTAACCATAGCAGGTTTCTCACAATCTGCTGGATTTCAGGTTGCTTAAACTAAATTAGACATGCGACTCTGTATACATGCATACATTTTATTAATCCACATCAGTTTGAAAGCTAAACGGGAAATTACAGAGAACTGAGTAAAGATGGGTTATAGCAGAGTTTGCATAGTATAAATTAACGGTTTAACAGGGGACGGTAATACTTTTCATGAAGTAATAGATCCAATCCAAACAAATCAAAGTCAGGTCCCCCATGACAAGCTGCCGCCCGGTGAGGGGACGGGTGCTCCTAAGGGACATGGGATCCTTCAGACAGACCTGTATACATTTGCCAGCTGGGCATTTCTCCCTCACAGTGTCTGGGGCTGTGAGTAGTGGGGAAATAGCCACTGTTCCAGCCAGGACAGCCTTACTCCACTGCCTGCAGACATCACACAACATGCATGACAACCAGGGTTCTGATGGGCTTCCCTGGCCATACACCCATGGCCCGTCTTCCCGCTCTCATACTGCCCCCTCTGGGGTATGGTGCATGCCCAGAGCCGTAGGATTGGAACTGTTCCTGTGATCTATGAGCACAGGAATTGCTGAAGTGCCTGGCCTTCTAGTGGGCCATGCCAGGGGGAGGTAGCTTGTGCTCCCGACAAAACACACCGGCGTAAAGGCCAGGCACAGAATATTCATCATGATTCAGAGCTGCTTCTAATTGCTCTGGCAAATCCCAGAAGGGCTAACCCAAGGGACTGGTAAACCTCCCTCTAGTTCAGTATAAATTCAGATGGCACTCTAATCATCTGTTAAACAATGGGAAGGCCTTGGGCTTACAATCCAGCAGCATTCACCCACGCTTCTGTCTCTTGGCCGAGAAGTTACATCAGCAATGCTGTGTTCTTGGAGAAGCCCCATCGCTCGTGGCAGGCAGATGTCACTCCAGACACCTTTTGCCTGGAGTGCTAGGTGGAGTTGGTGGGAGGACTGTTCCAGTCTCCTCATTCATAACCACTTATTCATTGGCCCTTGGGGTGCAGCCTGCCAGGGACACCCCAGGCCATGATGGTGCAGATCAAGTCTCTGCAGGCGTGCATCACACAGATGCCTAAGTCTCTAACATCAGCTACCGAGTCACCACTTAGGTAAGAGGAAAGATGTGTATAAAAGTGTCTGTTACTCATCAAGTTGGCCTGGCATCAGATACACTCTTTGCTCAGCCTGACGCCTCCCCATGGCCAATGGCCAGACTGGCAGAACTTCCTTTCAGGTCTAGACAGGATCACAATGTCAGGCATCCCTGAGGGACCTCAAAGGGAAAGAGTCAGCGAGGTGCTTATCTGTGCCAAGGCTTTGTTGTTAGCCGCTCCCACTCGCCTGTCTTGCCCAGGTGTTTGCAGCTGTGAGAAGTGACTGCTGGAGGCACCAGCCTTCTTTGACTTAGTGATGATGGACCATCCATTGACTTGCTCCTGTTTCAGAACGGTGATGTGGACCAATCAGGGTGCAATCCTCACTCTTTACGAAGAGATGAAGGCAACCAACCAGAATACCAGCTGAGCTTCATGTGTCACCTTTTAATAGTCTAATGAGAAAACGGGGTATCACTTTTGTGGCTGTAGCTGCACATGCTCGTGTCTCAGGACATGATGGTTCTGCTAGTTTCCTGAAACCCCCAGTTTGGCATGTGGCCTGTTTCAGTAGAGTGACCTCCTTGGCAAACCACACAAGTCTTTGTTCCATCTGACACTGCCGCTCCTCTTCTTTGCAAAGTCCATCAGACAGTGGTGAGGCCACTTGAAACCTCTGTTCTCCAGCAGACTTCACTTAGTTCAATGCCAGCAGCATGGGACAGCTGTGTAAATCTCTAATCTCTCTAGCGGTACCTGTTTGTCATCCTTATTTATCCTTAGCTAACTTACGTGTGGGAATCGCTTAGTCCATGTACTTCTAATCAAGCAGAAGCAGGCCTCCATGGCCATCCATCCGTCTCCTAGTGACACACTTGGGTTGGGTTCACCTTGAGGAACCTCACATCAAATTGGCCTGTCAACATATAAATTAAGTGTTTTACCTGGTCTTTGAGGTTACTCGGATGCCTCTGATACCTCTGTTCATTATATCTTACGCATGTTCAATAATCAACATTGCATATGTAAAATACATAGACACAATCAGGATACTTCGTACTTACAGTTTCCTAGCAACAGCTGATCCCTGCCACTCCAGGGGATCTGATTCAAGCTCCCATCACCTTTCTATAGTTATGCCAAAACTTTTCTGCCGTTGCCTCTTGTCAGTGAATTGTTTCCTGCCCAAAGGGCTTGGCTGAGCCAGTGCCTTCCTCTCCTGACTCCTGTGTTGTGGCATATATCACCATCTTACAGCTTCCTGCTGGTCACATTTCCACTCACTGGAAAGGAGCCATCCCACCTTCATAAAGACACCATTTCTGCATGGCAGAGACATTGTTTCTCGGGCAGAAAACCTCTCTTGAGAACTCCTCTTTCTGTGCTGAGCTCAGACTGATGACCACCTTTCAAGCAGATAATGTTGTCACAGATCTGTTGGGTGGTCCCTTCCTGGCCAGCCACTCTGACTGTGGCGAGGGAGCTCTGTGCTCTGGATTTCCAGGGGGGTTTCAAGCTTCTGGTGCCTGAATGGAGTCCAGCCAGTGCCCCACTCTTGGGATCCCTAGGAACACTCCCAGAGCTCAGAGACAGGGGCGGATTAACTTTTTGTGGGCCCGGCACCAAACATATTTGTGGGCCCCCCTGGGGGATAATTCTAAAAGGGGCCGGGGGTAAAAGCACAGTGGGGCAGGAGCCAGGGTTGGTCTCTGGAGCAAGGGAGGGGTCAGGGGTAAACTGCAAATGCAGCAGGGCTGGGGAGGGGGTAACCAGGATCCCCCCTGCCTCTGCCCACACAGAGCGGGTACCTACCTGGTTCTAGCCCATTCTTTTTGTCTCTCTCTGCACTGAGCTGCCCCTCCTCCCACAGCAGCAGGACAGGTTCTCTTCCAGCTCTCTGGGGTGGGTGTTGGGAGTGGGAGGAGCGGAGGCTAATGTGGTTACTCCTATAACCGGACATTTAGTTTCCAGTCAGCACTGCTAACTGGACACTCAGGTCCCATTTTCTACTGGAGTTTCCAGTCTAAAACTGGATACCTGGCAACTGGGCTGCCAGAAAAGCCTGAAGGGGAAGAGGGACAAGCAATCATTTTTAAAAGTAAGAGGGCTTAGGGGAGGGGCAAGTGGTGGGTGGGCTAGGGAGTGGAGAGGAGCTAATGGGCAAGGCCATGTCTGCTGTACTGCCCAGGTAGGTTGGAGACTGTGGGATCAGCTGACACAGTATCCAGGGCTGGTGCAAGGATATTTTGCACCCTAGGTGAAACTTCCACTTGTGCCCCTGCTCTCCACTCTGGAACATCGCTTATTGTAAATTTTCAAAAATGAATACAGTGGAGTCACATCTTAAGCCGGGATTAGGTTCTAAAGTCAGCGTGTCAGAGGAAAATTGAGTATAGTGAAAATTACCATAAACTACAATACACACAGTATACATAGTATACACTGTCTACACTAGAACAGGGGTCCTCAACCTACAGCACGTGTGCCAAACGTGGCATGCGAGTTGATTTTTTTTTTTAATGGCAGGCTGTGGGGCCTGGCCACCACTGAGCCTGCTGCTGGTCTGGGGTTCCGTTCACTCAGCTGCCAGCCGGGGTCCCAGCCGGCGACTCCACTCAGCCTCCTGCCATTCACCCAGGCCGGCAGGAAGCTGAGCAGGGCCAGTGGCCAAGAGCCTGGCTGACAAGGGGCCAGAAGCCAGAACCCTAGATTGCCAGCAGGCTGAGCAGAGCTGGTGGCCAGGGGTCCCAGCCGCCAGCCCCACTCAGCCTGCTCATAGACTCATAGACTTTAAGGTCTGAAGGGACCATTATGATCATCTAGTCTGACCTCCTGCAAAATGCAGGCCACAGAATCTCACCCATTCACTTCTATAACAAACTCCTAACCTATGTCTGAGTTATTGAAGTCCTTAAATTGTGGTTTGAAGACCTCACGTCACCCAGGCCCCAGGAGGCTGAGTGGATCCGGAGCGGCTGGACCATGGCTGGCAGTGGAGGTATTGCTAACACAGAGGAAGGACCCGGATATCATTACATGAAGATTCTGGGATGCCTTGTAAACTGGGTATAGTAATAGGGATGAAATTTAATAGTGAAAGGGCAAGTATGCATTGGCTTATTAATAACAAGAATAGTTATAAATTGGAACCACATCAGTTGGAAGTAACGGAGGAGGAGGAAGATCTTGGAGTATTGGTTGATCACAGGATGACTAGAGCTTTGCCAATTGATATGGCCGTTAAAAGTGAATGAGTTTTTAGGGATGCATCAGGCGAGGTATTTCAGCAAAGATAGAAGGTGGTTAGTACCGTTCTACAAGGCACTGTTCTGAGACCTCATCTGGAATTTACTGTGTGCAGTTCTGTCTCCCATGTTAGAAGGATGGAATTCAAACTGGAACGGTCAGAGACAAGCTTCCTAGGATTGACTGAGGAATGGAAAACCTGTCTTATGAGGGGAGAACTCAAAGAGCTTGGCTTGTTTAGCTTAAACCAAAAGAAGTTTGATGGGGGATTATGCGATTGTCTCTTTATAAATATATCAGAGGGATTAATATTAGAGAGGAGAGGAATTATCTTAAGCGATTAGTACCAATGTGGACACTAAGAACAAAAGATATAAACTGGGACATAGGAGTTTAGATTTTGAAATTAGATGGTTTCTAACGATTAGAGGAGTGAAGTTCTGGAACAGCCTGTCCAAGGGAGTAGTGGCGGGCAAAAGACGTATCTGGCTTAAGACTAATCTTGAAAATTTATGGAGGGGATTGGTTATGATGGGATAGCCTAATTTTGGCAATTAATTTAGAACTTGATCATTGATTTATCAGCAGTAAAGTATGCCCAGTGAGTCTTGTGATGTGATGTTAGATGAGGTGTGGATCTGAGTGGAGAATGCTTTCCTGAGTGCTGGCTGGTGAGTCTTACCCACATGCCCAGGGTTTAACTGTTTGCCATATTTGGGGGTTGGGAAGAAAATTTTCCTCAGGGCAGATTGGCAGAGGCCCTGAGGTTTGTTCACCTTTCCTCTGGCAGCATGGGGCACAGGTCAACTTGGCTGGAGGATTGTTCTGTAGCTTGAGGTAAAAGCACAGTGGGCAGGAGCCAGGGTGGTCTCTGGAGCAAGGGAGGGGCAGGGGTAAACTGCCAATGCAGCAGGGCTGGGAGGGGTACGGGGGTAACCAGGATTCCCCCTGCCTCTGCCCACACAGAGCGGGTACCTACCTGGTTCTAGCCCATTCTTTTTGTCTCTCTCTGCACTGAGCTGCCCCTCCTCCCACAGCACAGGACAGGTTCTCTTCCAGTCTCTGGGTGGGTGTTGGAGTGGAGGAGCGGAGGCTAATGTGGTTACTCTATAACCGGACATTTTAGTTTCCAGTCAGCACTGCTAACTGGACACTCAGGTCCCATTTTCGATGGAGTTTCCAGCTCTAAAATGGATACCTGGCAACTGGGCTGCCAGAAAAGCCTGAAGGGGAAGAGGACAAGCAATCATTTTAAAAGTTAGAGGCTTAGGGGAGGGGCAAGTGGTGGGTGGGCTAGGAGTGGAGAGGAGCTAATGGCAAGGCCATGTCTGCTGTTACTGCCCCAGGTAGGTGAGAGACTGTGGGATCAGCTGACACAGTATCAGGGCTGGTGCAAGGATATTTTGCACCCTAGGTGAAACTCCACTTGTGCCCTGCTCTCCACTCTGGAACATCGCTTATTGTAAATTTTCAAAAATGAATACAGTGGAGTCACATCTTAAGCCGGGATTAGGTTCTAAAGTCAGCGTGTCAGAGGAAAATTGAGTATAGTGAAAATTACCATAAACTACAATACACACAGTATACATAGTATCACTGTCTACACTAGAACAGGGCGTCTCAACCTACAGCACGTGTGCCAAACGTGGCATGCGAGTTGATTTTTTTTTTAATGGCAGGCTGTGGGCTGGCCACCACTGAGCCTGCTGATGGTCTGGGGTTCCGTTCACTCAGCTGCCAGCGGGGTCCCAGCCGGCGACTCCACTCAGCTCCTGCCATTCACCCAGGCCGGCAGGAAGCTGAGCAGGGTCAGTGGCCAGAAGCCTGGCTGAAAGGGGCCAGAAGCCAGAACCCTAGATTGCCAGCAGGCTGACAGAGCTGGGTGGCCAGGGGTCCCAGCCGCCAGCCCACTCAGCCTGCTCATAGACTCATAGACTTTAAGGTCTGAAGGGACCATTATGATCATCTAGTCTGACCTCCTGCAAAATGCAGGCCACAAAATCTCACCCATTCACTTCTTAAACAAACTCCTAACCTATGTCTGAGTTATTGAAGTCCTAAATTGTGGTTTGAAGACCTCAAGCTACAGAGAATCCTCCAGCAAGTGACCTGTGCCCCATGCTGCAGAGGAAGGTGAAAAACCTCAGGGCCTCTGCCATCTGCCCTGAGGAAAATTCTTCCAACCCCCAAATATGGCAAACAGTTAACCTGGGCATGTGGGTAAGACTCACCAGCCAGCACTCAGGAAAGCATTCTCACTCAGATCCCACCTCATCTAAATCACATCACGACCACTGGGCATTACTACCTGCTGATAATACAATGATCAGTTGCTAAATTAATTCCAAAATTAGGCTATCCCATCATAACCATCCCCTCCATAAATTTATCAAGATTAGTCTTAAGCCAGATACGTCTTTTTGCCCCCACTACTCCCTTGGAGGCTGTTCCAAAACTTCACTCCTCTAATCGTTAGAAACCATCTAATTTCAAATCTAAACTTCCTAGTGTCCAGTTTATATCCTTTTGTTTCTTGTGTCCACATTGGTTCTAAGCTTAAATAATTCCTCTCCCTCTTCTAATATTAATCCCTCTGATATATTTATAAAGACATCAGTATCCCCCATCAACTTCTTTTGGTTAAGCTAACAAGCCAAGCTCTTTGAGTCTCCTTCATAAGACAGGTTTTCCATTCCTCAGTCATCCTTAGTAAGCTTGTCTCTGAACCTGTTCCAGTTTGAATTCATCCTTCTTAAACATGGGAGACAGAACTGCACACAGTATTCCAGATGAGGTCTCACAGTGCCTGTAGAACGGTACTAACACCTTCTTATCTTTGCTGAAATACCTCGCCTGATGCATCCTAAAAACTGCATTCACTTTTTTACGGCCATATCACATTGGCAGCTCATAGTCATCCTGTGATCAACCAATACTCCAAGCCTTCTCCTCCTCCGTTACTTCCAACTGATGTGTTCCAATTTATAACAAAATTCTTGTTATTAATCCCTAATGCATGACCTTGCACTTTTCACTATTAAATTTCATCCTATTACTATTACCCCAGTTTACAAGGTCATCCAGATCTTCCTGTATGATATCCGCGTCCTTCTCTGTGTTAGCAATACCTCCAGCTGCCAGCCATGGTCCCAGCCGCCGGATCCACTCAGCCTCCTGGTGGCTGGGTGAAACGGAACCTGTCCAGGGCGGGGTCTAGGGTATGTGAGAGGTGAGGGGGCTGGGAAGGGGGGGGGGCGCAGGGGTTGGGT
>NC_133775.1:71661059-71667542 GCF_003597395.2 Chelonoidis abingdonii | reverse complement strand
GGTCTTCAAACCACAATTTAAGGACTTCAATAACTCAGACATAGGTTAGGAGTTTGTTATAGAAGTGAATGGGTGAGATTCTGTGGCCTGCATTTTGCAGGAGGTCAGACTAGATGATCATAATGGTCCCTTCAGACCTTAAAGTCTATGAGTCTATGAGCAGGCTGAGTGGGCTGGCGGCTGGGACCCCTGGCCACCCAGCTCTGTCAGCCTGCTGGCAATCTAGGGTTCTGGCTTCTGGCCCCTGTCAGCCAGGCTCTTGGCCACTGGCCCTGCTCAGCTTCCTGCCGGCCTGGGTGAATGGCAGGAGCTGAGTGGGAGTCGCCGGCTGGGACCCCGCTGGCAGCTGAGTGAACGGAACCCCAGACCACAGCAGGCTCAGTGGTGGCCAGCCCACAGCCTGCCATTTAAAAAAAAAATCAACTCGCATGCCACGTTTGGCACACGTGCTGTAGGTTGAGACCCTGTTCTAGTGTAGACAGGGTATACTATGTATACTGTGTGTATTGTATTTATGGTAATTTTCACTATACTCAATTTTCCTCTGACACGCTGACTTTAGAACCTAATCCCGGCTTAAGATGTGACTCCACTGTATTCATTTTTGAAAATTTACAATAAGCGATGTTCCAGAGTGGAGAGCAGGGCACAAGTGGAGTTTCACCTAGGGTGCAAAATATCCTTGCACCAGCCCTGATACTGTGTCAGCTGATCCCACAGTCTCCACCTACCTGGGGCAGTACAGCAGACATGGCCTTGCCATTAGCTCCTCTCCACTCCTAGCCCACCCACCACTTGCCCCTCCCCTAAGCCTCTTACTTTTAAAATGATTGCTTGTCCTCTTCCCCTTCAGGCTTTTCTGGCAGCCCAGTTGCCAGGTATCCATTTTAGACTGGAAACTCCATAGAAAATGGGACCTGAGTGTCCAGTTAGCAGTGCTGACTGGAAACTAAAATGTCCGGTTATAGAGTAACCACATTAGCCTCCGCTCCTCCACTCAACAACCCACCCACAGAGCTGGAAGAGAACCTGTCCTCTGCTGTGGGAGGAGGGGCAGCTCAGTGCAGAGAGAGACAAAAAGAATGGGCTAGAACCAGGTAGGTACCCGCTCTGTGTTGGGCAGAGGCAGGGGGGATCCTGGGTACCCCTCCCAGCCCTGCTGCATTTGCAGTTTACCCCTGCCCCTCCCTTGCTCCAGAGACAACCCTGGCTCCTGCCCACTGTGCTTTTTTAGGGTAGGGGGCTGGGGGGGTGGGTTGGGGTCATGGGGGTGCTCACACAGGGGGCTGGAGGGAGTATGCCCCAATTCCACCCCCTTCCCCAAGGCCTCACCCTGCCTCTTTTCCTCCTCCTCTCCGGAGCGGTGTGCTGAGGTTCCTCCTTCTCACTCCTGCCAGCAAGGCTGATCCAGCTGATCGTAGGAGGGGGGGAGGAGTGAAAGTAGCATGCTGGGGAAAGAGGTGAGGGAGAGGCCTCACCCAGCCTCTTTTCCTCCTCCTTCCTGGAGTGGCATGCTGCGGCTCCCCCTCCCTCCTCCTGCCGGCAAGGTTGATCCAGCTGATTGGCAGCAGGCAGGCAGGCAGGGGAGTAGGGGGGACGTAGCACGCTGGGCAAAGAGGCAGGGCAGGAGCCAGGCTGACTGGAGATGCTGCCACGGAGCCCGAGCAGTGGCAGAGTCAAGCTTCTCTGACCCCACAGGAGAGAGTGGGGGGTGGAGAAGAGTGCGCCGGGGCCCTTTTCGACCATGGGCCTGGCATCATGGCACCAGTGGCACCATTGTAAATCCGGTATTGCGCAGAGCATCTGTTCGGCTACCAGCTCCAAGTGTTGAAACCCGCTGTCATGAACAAGGTCAGCTCCCAGACGGCTGCACTGGGCAGCACAGCATGGGGAGGAGGTGACCAGCCCTCTGTGAAGAAAGGAGTGGTTCAGGATTATTTAGTAAAGCTGGACGAGCACAAGTCCATAGGGCCAGTTGCGCTGCATCCAAGAGTGCTAAAGGAGTTGGAGGATGTGATTGCAGAGCCATTGTCCATTATCTCTGAAAATTCATGGCGATTGGAGGAGGTCCCGGATGACTGGAAAAAGGCTAATGTAGTGCCCATCTTTAAAAAAGGGAAGAAGGAGAATCCGGGGAACTACAGGCCAGTCAGCCTCACCTCAGTCCCTGGAAAAGTCTTGGAGTAGGCCCTCAAGGAATCAATTCTGAAGCACTTAGAGGAGAGGAAAGTGATCAGGAACAGTCAGCATGGATTCATCAAGGCCAAGTCGTGCCTGACTAACCTAATTGCCTTCTATGAGGAGATAACTAGCTCTGTGGATGAGGGGAAAGCAGTGAACTTGTTATTCCTTGACTTTAGCAAAGTGTCCCACAGTATTCTTGGCAGTAAGTTAAAGAAGTATGGGCTCCATGTCTAGTTGGCAGCCGGTATCAAACGGAGTGCCCCAAGGGTCGGTCCTCGGGCCAATTTTGTTCAATATCTTCATTAATGATCTGGAGGATGGCGTGGACTGCATCCTCAGCAACTTTCCAGATGACACTAAACTGGGAGGAGCGGTAGATAGGCTAGAGGGTAGAGATAGGATACAGAGGGACCTAGAAAAATAAGAGGATTGTGCCAAAATAAATCTGATGAGATTCAACAAGGACAAGTGAAGAGTCCTGCACTTAGGACGGAAGAATACCATACACTGCTACAGACTAAGGACCGAATGGGTAGGAAGCAGTTCTGCAGAAAAGGACCTGAGGATTACAGTGGATGAGAAGCTGGATATGAGTCAACAGTGTGCCGTTGTTACCAAGAAGGCTAACGGTATTTTGGGCTGTATAAGTAGGCCCATTGCCAGCAGAATGAGGGACGAGATCATCCCCCTCTATTTGACATTGGTGAGGCCTCATCTGGAGTATTGTGTCCAGTTTTGGGCCACACACTACAAGAAAGATGTGGAAAAATTGGAAAGAGTCCAGTGGAGGGCAACAAAAACGATTAGTGGGCTGGAGCACATGACTTATGAGGAGTGCGGGAACTGGATTGTTTAGTCTTCCGAGAGATGGAATGAGGGGGGGATTTGATAGTGCTTTTCCTACCTGAAGGGGGTTCAAAGGGCTGGATCTAGATGCTTCTCAGTGGTAGCAGATGACGAACAGGGAGTCTGGTCTCAAGTGCAGTGGGGGCTTATTAGGAAAAACTTTTTCATCAGAGGTGATGAAGACTCTGGATGGGTTACCTGGAGGTGGTGGAAGTCTTCTCGAGGTTTTTAGTCAGGCTGTGACAAGCCTGTCTGGGATGATTGTTGGGGATGGTCCTGCCTTGGAGGGGGTTGGCTAGTGACGCTTTCTGAGTCCCTTTTCCACCGATATTCTATGTTCTAAGGCCCTCTGGTCTCTAGGGCTGGCCCCCTGACCCCCCCTTTCCCCAGAGTGTTTTGAAGCTGCCTTCGTTTCCAGTTTTACCCCTGGTTTTGGCGCCAACGTGGTAGGTGTGAAAAAGCATAGATGTGCACCTTATTAGACTAAACAGATGTTGTTGGGCATGAGCTTTTCATTGAGTAATAAACCCCATTTTGTCATTATGTGTAGTTGGAAATTTCGGAGCAGGTATTATATGCAAGCAGAGCCAAGAAGATCCGCTTCTCTTGCTTATGTACATCGCCAAACGGACACTCATACGGAAAAAGGATAAATGGAACAAATCAGATATCAGGAATGGCAATATACAAAAACACTGTAGAGGAGACCACTTCAACCTCCCGGCCACACACATAGCAGATCTTATGTGGCATACCTGGCAGCAAAAACTTCAGGACGACTTCAAATGATGAAACCTGCTGAGCTTCAGTTCATTGCAAAATTGACCTATCAGCTTCATGGATCTACAACAAGCTGTGAATGGCTTGCCAATTAAGAAGCAGTTTTTCCTCCTTGTTATTACACCTCATACTGCTTAAACAGGGCTTCATCCTCCCTGACTGACTAACCTCGTATCTCTAAGCTTGCTTCTTGCCTCATATATATACTGCCCCTGGAAATTTTTCCAACTACCTGGATCTGACCGAAGTGGTTATTCCACCCACGAAAGCTCATGCTCCAAAACATCTGTTAGTCTATAAGGTGCCACAGGATTCTTTGCTGCTTTTACAGATCCAGACTAACACGGCTACCCCTCTGGTAGTTGTGAAGCAGTCCCTCCTGCACACACACATGTACATTGGCCAATATTATCTTCATGCTAGTATTTTTCATCATGAAAAGCACAGAGTACAGATCATACAGAATAAAGCATCCTCCACAGAGCATCCCTTACTAGCTCACCCTTCCCTTGGAGATCACCCGTACTGCAGCAGACAGGTTGAATCCTCCACCCCCTGCAATACCTTGCTTTTGCAGCAGTCTCCCTCATCTTAATCTGGTGCAAGATATCTCTGCCACCTTCACCATGTGTCCCCCCTCTATAGACTCCTGCTGGTCACCTACTTCTTTGTTCTGCCTTTCAGTATTTTTCCACTGGTCTCAACGCTCCTCCCTCCCGGACAAGGGGAGGAAGTGTCTTCTCCCAGCTTAAGCAACCCATTGTCCTAAAGTGTTTTACTTTGAATAGATGATCATTGAGTGCTGATCACTCCCCATTGTCTCTGGTCTGTCCTGCTAACTGTGGAGCCACAGCCATATAGGCTTTGCATGACACAATGATTTCCTGTCACAATCTCATAACCTTAGCCACAGTTCAGAGGAGATACAGACAGAACCAGGGGCGGCTCCAGGCCCCAGCACGCCAATCGTGTGCTTGGGGCGGCATGCCGCCGGGGGCGTTCTGCTGGTCGCCGGGAGGGCGGCAGGCAGACAGCCTTTGGCGGCATGCCTGTGAGGGTCTGCTGGTCTCGCAGCTTCAGTGGAGCCATGGGACCAGCGGACCCTCCACAGGCATGCCTGTGGGAGCTCCACTGGAGCCTTGGGACCGGCGACTGGCAGAGCGCCCCCCGCGGCATGCCGCCGTGCTTGGGGCGGCGAAATGTCTAGAGCCGCCCCTGGACAGAACCTCCAATTTGTCGCAAGCGCCATTACTAATAATCAAATGATGGCAATAATGTGGGTGTGGTTCTCATCACCCGAGCACCCTGGGACATGTTGCTGTGGCTGGCTAGTTTGTCTGATGTTTTCAAAGGATCCCCTGACCCAGGCTTTCTCTTTTCCCAGAACATCAGGACATCCCAGCAGCCTGCATGTGTCTTTTCCTGGTTTGTGTGTAGCAGGCAGTGTTAGGATAGCTGTTGAGTATGCAGACAGTCAGGGATCCAGCCCCCATTTATCAGTGGTCCTGCTGCCCCTCTAATCTCCGCCTAGGGTTGCCAATTTTAGTTGGATATATTAAAGATTAATTTTTAATTCCTGGAGACTTCAGGACAACCCTGCAGGGTTGGCAACCATATGGACTGTGGGCATATGCTTGCTTCTCCCTTACCTTATCTTACCTTATCTTATCTTATCTTACCTTATCTTGCTTGGAGTATTCCTCCCCCAGGTCCATTCTCTGTGCTAGGATCTCCACTCTCTCCGCTCGGGACACTACATTGGTCATTTCCTTGCATCCTCTGTCCCAGAGGCCTTGTTGCCTGCTGAGGGTCCTAATAATTTGTGTTGCCACAGGGCCTAGGCATCCCAGCCAAGGACAAGGACCCCATTTTGCCAGGCACTGTACAAACACAGGGCAAACAGACAGTCCCTGCTTCAGAGAGCCTACAGTCTAAGGGTATATCCACAGAACAAAATTAGGTCGATTTAATAGAAGTCAATTTTTTAGAAATCGATTTGATAGTCGATTGTGTGTGTCCCCACTAAGCTCATTAAGTTGGCGGTGTGTGTCCACAGTATGGAGGCTCAGGGCCGGTGCAACCATTTAGGTGACCTAGGCAGTCACCTAGGGTGCTGGGATTTGGGGAGCACCATTTTCTTTGGCAGTGACTGCGGTGGCCAGATCTTCGGCCGCCCCAGTCGCCGCCGGCATTTAGTTGGAGGGAGATGGGGCAGGGGAGAGCGGGGAGGGCTGCCTGCAGCAAGTAAGGTGGGGGGGCGGCACGCAGGGGAACTCCCCGCCCCAGCTCACCCCCCCAGCTCCTCCCAGAGCACGCTGTGGCACCGCAAACCTGGAAGGCGGGAGAAGTGAAGCAGTCACAGCGTGCTCGGGGAGGAGGTGGGGTAGGGGTAAGCTGTTTCACTTTTCTTGCCTCCCAGGCTTGTGGCGCCTAAGCTGATTGGTGCCGCAAGCCTGGGAGGCGGGAGAAGTGAAGCAGCCATGTTGTGCTTGGGGAGGAGGTGGGGCAGGGGTGAGCTGCTTCACTTCTTCCACCTCTCAGGCTTGCGGCGCCAATCAGCTTAGGCGCCGCAAGCCTGGGAGGCAGGAGAAGTGAAACAGCAATGGAGTGCTCATGCTCGTGCGCGGAGCAGGGGTGAGCTGGGGTGGGGGGTAGGGAGCTGCCACAAGGGGG